>NC_048578.1:29883271-30013271 GCF_013265735.2 Oncorhynchus mykiss | reverse complement strand
ATGCAGGGTAGATGTGTACATTACTCTGATGCAGGGTAGATGTGTATGTTACTCTGATGCAGGGTAGATGTGTATGTTACTCTGATGCAGGGTAGATGTGTATGTTACTCTGATGCAGGGTAGATATGTACATTACTCTGATGCAGGGTAGATATTAGAGGTCGACCGATCATGATTTTTCAAAGCCGATACAGATACCGATTAATCGGACTATTTTTTTTATTCGTAATAATGACAATTACAATAATACTCAATGAACACTTATTTTAACTTAATATAATACATCAATTAAATCATTTTAGCCTCAAGTAAATAATGAAACATGTTCAATTTGGTTTAAATAATACAAAAACAAGAAGAGAACAAGTGTTGGAGAAGAAAGTAAAAGTGCAATATGTGCTATGTAAGAAAGCTAACGTTTCAGTTCCTTGCTCAGAACATGAGAACATATGAAAGCTGGTTGTTCCTTTTAACATGAGTCTTCAATATTCCCAGGTAAGACGTTTTAGGTTGTAGTTATTATAGTAATTATAGGACTATTTCCCTCTATACCATTTGTATTTCATTAACCTTGGACTATTGGATGTTCTTATAGGTACTTTAGTATTGCCAGTGTAACAGTATAGCTTCCGTCCCTCTCCTCGCTCCTCCCTGGGCTCGAACCAGCAACACAACGACAACAGCCAGCACATCGAAGCAGCGTTACCCATGCAGAGCAAGGGGAACAACTACTCCAAGGCTCAGAGCAAGTGACGTTTGAAACGCTATTAGCGCGCACCCCGCTAACTAGCTAGCCATTTCACTTCGGTTACACCAGCCTCATCTCGGGAGTTGATAGGCTTGAAGTCATAAACAGCGCAATGCTTGACACACAACGAAGAGCTGCTGGCAAAACGCGCAAAAGTGTATGTTTCCGCGCCTGCTTCTGCCTACCACCGCTCAGTCAGATACTTGTATGCTTGTATGCTCAGTCAGATTATATGCAACGCAGGACACACTAGATAATATCTAGTAATATCATCAACCATGTGTAGTTAACTAGTGATTATGTTAAGATTGATTGTTTTTTATAAGATACGTTTAATGCTAGCTAGCAACTTACCTTGGCTTACAGGCACTCTCCTCGTGGAGTGCAACGAGAGAGAGGCAGGTCGTTATTGCGTTGGACTAGTTAACTGTAAGTTTGGATACCCCGAGCTGACAAGGTGAAAATCTGTCGTTCTATAATAAATAAGAATGTGTTGCCTAGTTAAATAAAGGTATTTTAACAAATGTACAACTTTTATTTATTTTTTCCGCAAATCGGCGCCCAAAAATACCAATTTCCGATTGTTATGAAAACTTGAAATCGGCCCTAATTAATCAGCCATTCCAATTAATCGGTCGACTTCTAGTAGATATGTATGTTACTCTGATGCCTAACAAGGTTCTCTGACATCACTTTTTACCACAATAGAAACAGTTATACTTCCAAATATACAAAGAGGAAAATCTAATTTTTATAGAGCTGAAGTTTTCCATGTACACCTCTAATGTGACATCCACTGTCATTAATTACAGCTCCAGTATGTCATTTCCTCAGGTTGTGAGTGACAGCTGGCAAAGAGGAGTGCCTTGCTGAGTCAAACTCCTGTGGACCCTCAGCATCTCCCAGCAGGCTGGCTGGCAGCGTGTGCCTGTGCGTGTGTGAGAGGGAAAACATATCAGTGTGTGTGGGGCTGGTTTAGATGTGACCCACAAAGCAGGCTATGCTACAGTATGCCCACTAATGTGAACAGGCTTTGAGTCTGTGTATAAGCCAGGCTTTCACTCTGTGTATAAGCCAGGCTTTCACTCTGTGTATAAGCCAGGCGTTGAGTCTGTGAATAAGCCAGGCTTTGAGTCTGTTTATAATGAGTCTGTGTATAAGCCAGGCATTGAGTCTGTGTATAATGAGTCTGTGTATAAGCCAGGCTTTGAGTCTGTGAATAAGCCAGGCTTTGAGTCTGTGTATAAGCTAGGCGTTGAGTCTGTGAATAAGCTAGGTTTTGAGTCTGTTTATAATGAGTCTGTGTATAAGCCAGGTTTTGAGTCTGTGTATAAGCCAGGCATTGAGTCTGTGTATAATGAGTCTGAATAAGCTAGGCTTTGAGTCTGTTTATAATGAGTCTGTGAATAAACCAGGTTTTGAGTCTGTGTATAATGAGTCTGTGTATAAGCTAGGCTTTGAGTCTGTGTATAAGCTAGGCTTTGAGTCTGTGTATAAGCCAGGCTTTGAGTCTGTGTATAATGAGTCTGTGTATAAGCCAGGCGGTGATTCTGTGAATAAGCCAGGCTTTGAGTCTGTGTATAATGAGTCTGTGTATAAGCCAGGCGGTGAGTCTGTGTATAAGCCAGGCGGTGAGTCTGTGTATAAGCCAGGCGGTGAGTCTGTGTATAAGCCAGGCGTTGAGTCTGTGTATAAGCCAGGCGGTGAGTCTGTGTATAAGCCAGGCTTTGAGTCTGAATAATGAGTCTGTGTATAAGCTAGGCGGTGAGTCTGTGTATAAGCCAGGCTTTGAGTCTGTGAATAAGCCAGGCTTTGAGTCTGTGTATAAGCCAGGCGGTGAGTCTGTGTACGTGGGTAATGGACGTGTCTGAGCTTGTGTTGTGTAAAGCATCTCTGGAATTTGTCCGATCTCCTCTCTCTGCTTCAGTCTGTTTCAGACAGCAGTAGTGACCTGGCTAGTAGTGGTTGACTTTCCCCAGTTCAAGTGGTTGTATAAGTGTTTAACTGGGTGTTATTTTCACAGACAGTCACTTAGGAGGGTCAGTTATTATATCATAGTGGACGTCCAACAGAAATGAAACGTTCTTCAATGCTTTTTATTTATTTAACTGAACACTTTCTCATTTACAGCAACGACTTGAGGAATAGTTACAGGGATGAATGAGCCAATTGTACGCTGGGGATGATTAGGTGACCATGGTATGAGGTTGGGAATTCCCAGATTGGGAATTTAACCAGGACACCAGGGTTAACACCCCTACTCTTATAATAAGTGCCATGGGATCTTTAGTGACCACAGAGAGTCAGGAAACCTGTTTAACATACCATCCAAAAGACAGCACCCTACACTGGGCAATGTCCCCAATCACTGCCCTGGGGCTTTGGGATATATATACACTACCGTTCAAAAGTTTGGGGTCACTTAGAAATGTCCTTGTTTTTGAAAGAAAAGCAAATTTTTTGTCCATTAAAATAACATAATTGATCAGAAATAAAGTGTAGACATTATTAATGTTGTAAATGACTATTGTAACTGGAAATGGTTAATGTTTTATGGAATATCTACATAGATGTACAGAGGCCCATTATCAGCAACCATCACTCCTGTGTTCCAATGGCACGTTGTGTTAGCTAATTCAGGTTTATCATTTTAAAAGGCTAATTGATCATTAGACAACCCTTTTGCAATTATGTTAGCACAGCTGAAAACTGTTGTTCTGATTAAAGAAGCAATAAAACTGTCCTTCTTCAGACTAGTTGAGTATCTGGAGCATCAGCATTTGTGAGTTTGATTACAGGCTCAAAATTTGCCAGAAAGACCTTTCTTGTTCTGAGAAATGAAGGCTATTCCATGTGATAAATTCTAAGTGGCCTCCTACTGGCCCACCTCCCATCCAGGACCAACCAGGATCCACCCTGCTTAGCTTCAGAGGCAAGCCAGTAGTGGTATGTAGTAGGGTGGTATGCTGCTGACTCAATTTCAATCTTTCAGCTTTGAAACGTCTTCTCCTCTAGTAACAAACAAATGAGACAACAGACTGCAGTGCGTCACCGTTTGGTGGAGAACATAGCCTAACCTCAACCTAATAATCATTTTTTACTTCTACCTATAGCTCCCCACCAACTGAACTTTGATGTCCTGTTTGAAACGAAAACAACACAGTTTGTTACGAACATAAATCAATGTTGTAGCTTTCAATTAACCTTCCAAGTTAATTAGAAGCTGTCTGTGTGTGTGTGTGTGTGTGTGTGTGTGTGTGTGTGTGTGTGTGTGTGTGTGTGTGTGTGTGTGTGTGTGTGTGTGTGTGTGTGTGTGTGTGTGTGTGTGTGTGTGTGAGAAAATAATAGTCCACTAGTTCTAAGGAAACATTTTATAGCGGTAGTAGAGGACAGGGGACTATTCTGTTACAGTACAAACTGGTTTTTCGGGCCAGACACAGACGAGCCTACAGGTTGTAGAGAGAGAGAATATGAGTGTGTCTGTGTGTGTCAAGGACCCTGCCTTGGGAAGCCGATGGGTGTAAATCTGTGTTTGCCTCCTGGCTTGCCCAGGCCCATTAAGTAGAGGCCAATTACTGAAAACAACTGGATGGAACATTTATCCAGTCCACATAAGATTTGTGGCCAAGGCCTAAAAGGATTTTTACCCTACCACCTACCCCCTCAAGTTATTGCATCAGTAGACATCAGTAACACACACACACACACACACACACACACACACTCCATCAACGAGCACAGGGCTTGGATCATTACTTACTTTGGTATTGACATTCTAAACCTGGTAGCTTTTCCAATAGGAGATCTCACAGCTTCTCCCTCCCTCCGTCCATGCTTCTCTCTCTCTCTCCCTCCCTCCGTCCACGCTTCTCTTTCTCTCTCCCTCCCTCCCTCCGTCCACGCTTCTCTCTCCCTCCCTCCGTCCACACTTCTCTCTCTCTTTCTCTCCCTCCCTCCGTCCACGCTTCTCTCTCTCCCTCCCTCCGTCCACGCTTCTCTCTCTCCCTCCCTCCGTCCACGCTTCTCTCTCCCTCCCTCTGTCCACACTTCTCTCTCTCTCTCTCTCTCTCTCTCCCTCCGTCCACGCTTCTCTCTCTCTCTCCCTCTGTCCACGCTTCTCTCTCTCTCTCTCTCTCTCTCCCTCCGTCCACACTTCTCTCTCTCTCTCCCTCCCTCCGTCCACGCTTCTCTCTCTCTCTCTCTCTCCCTCCGTCCACGCTTCTCTCTCTCTCTCCCTCCGTCCACGCTTCTCTCTCTCTCTCTCCCTCCGTCCACGCTTCTCTCTCTCTCCCTCCGTCCACGCTTCTCTCTCTCTCTCCCTCCGTCCACGCTTCTCTCTCTCTCCCTCCCTCCGTCCACACTTCTCTCTCTCTCCCTCCCTCCGTCCACGCTTCTCTCTCTCTCTCTCCCTCCGTCCACGCTTCTCTCTCTCTCCCTCCGTCCACGCTTCTCCCTCCCTCCGTCCACGCTTCTCTCTCTCTCCCTCCCTCCGTCCACGCTTCTCTCTCCCTCCCTCCGTCCACGCTTCTCTCTCTCTCCCTCCGTCCACGCTTCTCTCTCTCTCCCTCCCTCCGTCCACACTTCTCTCTCTCTCCCTCCCTCCGTCCACGCTTCTCTCTCTCTCCCTCTGTCCACACTTCTCTCTCTCTCTCTCCCTCCGTCCACGCTTCTCTCTCTCTCTCCCTCCGTCCACGCTTCTCTCTCTCTCTCTCCCTCCGTCCACGCTTCTCTCTCTCTCCCTCCGTCCACGCTTCTCTCTCCCTCCCTCCGTCCACGCTTCTCTCTCTCTCTCTCCCTCCGTCCACGCTTCTCTCTCTCTCTCCCTCCGTCCACGCTTCTCTCTCTCTCTCTCCCTCCGTCCACGCTTCTCTCTCTCTCCCTCCGTCCACGCTTCTCTCTCCCTCCCTCTGTCCACACTTCTCTCTCTCTCCCTCCCTCTGTCCACACTTCTCTCTCTCTCTCTCCCTCCGTCCACACTTCTCTCTCTCTCCCTCCCTCCGTCCACGCTTCTCTCTCTCTCTCTCCCTCCGTCCACGCTTCTCTCTCCCTCCGTCCACGCTTCTCTCTCTCTCTCCCTCCGTCCACACTTCTCTCTCTCTCTCTCCCTCCGTCCACACTTCTCTCTCTCTCCCTCCCTCCGTCCACGCTTCTCTCTCCCTCCCTCCGTCCATGCTTCTCTCTCTCTCTCCCTCCGTCCACGCTTCTCTCTCTCTCCCTCCGTCCACGCTTCTCTCTCTCTCCCTCCATCCACGCTTCTCTCTCTCTCTCTCCCTCCGTCCACACTTCTCTCTCTCTCTCTCTCCCTCCGTCCACGCTTCTCTCTCTCTCTCTCCCTCCGTCCACGCTTCTCTCTCTCTCTCTCCCTCCGTCCACGCTTCTCTCTCTCTCTCTCTCCCTCCGTCCACGCTTCTCTCTCTCTCTCTCCCTCCGTCCACGCTTCTCTCTCTCTCTCTCTCTCTCGGAGTGCATGCTGGGAGTGAGTCGTCAAGCAGGAGTGATTGTGAGAACGAATGGAATTTCTTTTCACTCTATTGGGTTTTGGTATGTACATATATATATATTGATTAGTTTAGGTGTTTTAAGGGTATATTGTTTAACTATCACTAAGCACGTATAGGGGTGGTGGGATCTTTGAGGTTGGTTTTTCGCGAGGGCACAACCAGCGGGTGGGGCTGGTTGCAATGGCCACTCGCGGAAATGTAGAGTTTGAAAAACTTAGTCGGAGGCATGGAGTAAAAATTCCTGCTGCGGCTGGGTGTTCAGTGGAAGAATGTAGCTTGGCTGTGGGTGCTATCATTGGGTATGATAGCATTAAATCAGCCTCAAGGATGAATAGCGCTGTAGTGATATTCTTAGATTCAATTGAAAAGGTGAATAAGATAGTTGAGAGGGGTGTTGTGTTGCGGGAAACACAGACGCCGGTATTTCCGCTTATGAATCCTGCGAAGAAAGTTATGCTTTCTAACGTGCCACCATTTGTTAGAGATGAAGTGTTAGAGCGAGAGTTATCTCGCCATGGTCAAATAGTATCTACAATAAAGAAGGTTCTTTTTGGATGCAAATCTCCGTTGTTGAAACATGTCGTGTCTCATAGGAGACAAGTGCATATGATTTTAAAAAAGGAAGGAGATGAACTGAATTTAGCGTTTAGTTTTAAGATTGATGGATTTGATTATGTCTTTTATGCATCTACTGAATCAATGAAATGTTTTGGATGTGGAAGAGAGGGGCATTTGGTGCGTAATTGTCCCGAGAATGAACGCGCTGAGCCTGGTAGTAGCTTTAGTGCGGGTGCAACTAACGTACCACAGCGAAGGGATGAAAATACTACAGGTGTAGGGGAAGAGAGAAGGTGGGCAGATGTGGTTGGAAAAGTAGGAGAGGAAGGCATTGTGGATACGGGGGCAATTGTGGTAGATCAGAACAAAGAGGGAGGGGAAACACTAGGTGAGATTGCGACTGCCGTCGCTGAGGTGGTGCTGGAAAATGAAATTGGAGGTCAAGAGGAGATTGAAATAACGGAAAAAGAAGCGGATGTTTTCAAAATACCGAGGAGTAAAAGGAAGAATTTAAGGGGTGGTGAAGGGTCTAATTCTAAGAGAAAGGTAGAGATGGATAAATCAGGTGAAGATGAACAGGTTGTAGAGATGGGGTTTTCTTCTGGGGAGGATAGCGAGAGTGAGTCATCTGACGCGTCACAACAATATAGTGAGATAGATGGGGTGGAAGGGAGGTATGGGATCGAGAAGATACGTCAATTTCTGAAGTTGACAAAAGGGAAGAAATATATGCAGGATTACAATGTAACTGATTTTTTCCCTGAACGTGAATTGTTTATTGAATCAGCAAAGTTTCTGATGTCAAAAATTACAGGGGGAGGTTTGAAAAGCCCTGAAATTGCTAGACTCAAGAAAGTGGTCACGAGAGTAATAAGTGATGCAAATTCTAAAGAAAATGAAAGAGTTCAGTTGCAGTTTTAACTCTGTAAAGAGATGTGGTGGCTGTATCTTCCTCTGTATTTTTTTCTTATCCATGAGCAGTTTTAAGATCTCTTCTTTAAACGTAAATGGGGCAAGAGATGTTAAAAAAAGAGCCATGGTGTATGAGTTAATGAGGGGAAAGGGAAGTGACATAATTTTTCTACAAGAAACGCATAGTAATTTGGAAAATGAAGTTATGTGGCAACAGGAGTGGGGGGGGACAGTGGTGTGTAGTCATAAAAACTCAAAAAGTGGGGGTGTGGTTATCTTGTTCTCAAAAGGGTTTTTGCCTTTGTCATATGAGGTTGAAGAGGTAGTTGAGGGGAGGTTATTAAAAGTTAGAGCAAGGTATGAAAACATCAATATGTGTCTGATAAATGTATATGCCCCAGTGGTGACAGTTGAGAGGGTATGTTTTTTAGAGACATTATCAAATACCATTGAGAAATGTAACAAAGAAGATTATTTGTTTATTGCTGGGGATTTTAACTGCACAGTTAGTGATTTAGATAGAAATCACCAAGAACCTCATATAGCCTCAAGGACGTTTTTAAAACGCCTTATTGTAACAAATGAACTGTGTGATATTTGGCGGAGTCAACATGGAAGAACAAGGCAGTACACCTGGGCGCATGTGAGAGAGAACATCATCTCTATGGCCAGGTTAGATAGGTTTTATGTTTTTGAGCATCAATCTCAGGTCTGTAAATCAAGTGTGATAACTCCAGTGGGATTTTCTGATCATTGTTTAATAACAGAGGTGGTGTTCATTAACGATGTAAAACCTAAAAGCGCATACTGGCATTTTAATATAACTTTATTGAGTGATGCTCACTTCAGGAATTGTTTCAGTTTTTTTTGGGAGAGGTGGAGGTCTCAAAAGGCCAGTTTTGTATCCCTTCAACAATGGTGGGATATAGGGAAAATCCAGATTCAACAATTTTGTAATCAATACACGGAGAATGTCACCAAGGATATCACCAGATCAATGAAAGCCCTAGAGATTGAAATAGTGGAACTCATGACGTTGGTTGAGACCACAGGAGATCGAGGCCATACTCAGGCCCTCAAGAGGAGAAAAGCTGCATTGGCAGATCTGCTGGGTATCAGAGCACAGGGGGCATTGGTGAGAAGTAAATTTCAGGGCATATCTGAAATGGATGCCTCATCCAAATTTTTCTTTGGTTTAGAGAAAAAGAATGGACAAAGAAAAATTATTCATTGTCTCAAATCAGCTGTTGGACAAGAGCTCACTAGCCCTAGTGAAATTAGAAAGAGGGCAGTAGAGTTCTATGCTGAGCTCTACAAGTGTGAGTACAAAGAGGACAAAACAGTGACACAGCAGTTCTTTGATGGGCTCCCAAAGGTGCCTGCAGAAGCTCAAGTTGAGCTTGAGCAACCATTGTCTTTGCAGGATTTATACACTGCATTAAATGGCATGGAAAATGGAAGGGCACCAGGCATTGATGGGCTTCCCGTTGACTTTTTTAAGTCTTTTTGGGCTATGTTGGGAGAGGATTGGTTAGAAGTAGCTAATGATAGTTTAACCGGAGGGTTACTACCAATAAGCTGCAGAAGGGCTGTCCTCACCCTACTGCCTAAAAAGGGTGACCTGAGGGAGGTGAAGAACTGGAGGCCGGTGGCTTTATTGTGTACTGATTATAAAATATTGTCAAAGGCTTTGTCCAACAGGCTGAAGGAGGTGATGGGGCAAATCATACATACGGATCAGTCCTACTGTGTTCCTGGCAGGCAGATAGGGGATAACATTTCTCTGATTCGTGATTTTTTGGACGTCTCTAAGGCTATTGGGTTGGATGCTGGTCTAATTTCAATTGATCAGGAAAAGGCATTTGACCGAGTTGAACATCAATATTTATGGCACACGTTTGAGGCGTTTGGGTTCAGCTCTGGTTTTATTGCCATGATAAAGGTGATATATGGTGACATTGAAAGTGTATTGAAAGTTAACGGTGGTTTGAGTGCTCCTTTTAAAGTGTGTAGAGGTATTAGGCAGGGATGTTCTATGTCTGGGATGTTATATGCTATTGCTATAGAGCCACTACTAAATAGCATTAGAAGTCGCATTGCAGGGGTGTGCCTTTCAGAGGATATTCCTCCTATTCGTCTTTCAGCCTATGCTGATGATGTAGTTGTGTTAGTGAAAAATCAAGCGGAGGTGGATAGTTTGAGTCTAATGGTTGATCGTTTTAGGGGAATATCCTCTGCAAAGGTAAATTGGGAAAAGAGTTGTGCTTTACAGATTGGAGAATGGTCTGGAGGGATCATGGCTTTGCCAGGGGGGCTAGAATGGTGTAAGGGAGGTTTTAAGTATCTTGGAGTGTATCTAGGAGATGAGGGGACTATGGAAAAAAATTGGAGTGGGGTGGTTGAAATGGTGGAAGGGAGGATGAGGAGATGGTGTTGGTTACTATCTCGTATGTCATATAGAGGGCGCACTATTATAGTTAACAATGTGATTGCCTCTGCACTGTGGCATCGGTTGTCAGTTTTAGAACCACCATCTGGCCTTCTGGCTAAGATACAGGCAATTATTGTGGATTTCTTTTGGGATAAGTATCACTGGGTTCCACAAAGTGTTTTGTATTTGTCAAAAGAGGAGGGGGGACAAGGTCTTGTACATCTTGCTAGTAGGGCTGCTGCTTTCCGGTTTCAGTTCATTCAAAGGCTGCTTTATGGACCGGAAAATGTGGTGTGGAGAGGGGTGGCAGGTCTTATATTACAGAGGGTTGGAGGATTAGGTTTAAAGAAGGCTTTATTTCTGGTTGATAGTAGCCAGATTTCTAGGGAGGGAGTACCTCCGTTTTATAGAGGCCTTCTCAGAGTGTGGAGCATAATGAAGGTGTCCAGAAGAACTTCAGCGGAGTCAGTGCATTGGCTGTTGGAGGAACCTCTGGTGTATGGGGCGAGACTGGACTGTACAACTGCAGCTGTTCCACATTTCTCCAAGATTCTGGTGAAGGGGAAAATCATCACCTTAAGACAGTTAATGGCCATGGCTGGGCCCGCCTTAATGGATGGAAGAAGGGTGGCAGAACATTTGGGGATGAGGTCGGAAAGGATTGTCGGACAAATGCTGGGGAGCTGTAGGAAGGCTCTGTCAGCGGAAGAATGGGATATGCTTAGTAGCCACAAGAAGAAGGTGCAAGATGAAGACGTCTCATTTCCAAAACTAGGGATTACACCAAATATCCCAGAGTCAGAAAGAAAGGCGTTATTGCTGGATTTGAGAGGGTTGGAGGAGGTGGGTTTGGATGAGGTGAATGGGAAGGAATTGTATAGGGGGTGTGTCAAGGTGTTGAATAAAGATAAATTGAAAAATAGAAAAGATACTCCATGGAGGGTAAAATTGGGCATTGATGACAAGGTAAAGCCAGCATGGAGAGCACTGTACAAACCACCGTTACAAAAGGGTACTGGTGATATGCAATGGAGGGTTTTACATGGCATCATTGCAGTTAATGCTTTTGTATCTGTTATTAACTCAGATGTTAGAGATGGATGTCCTTTTTGTAATATAAGAGAAACCATTTTTCACTGTTTTATGGAGTGTGAGAGGATAAAACCGCTATTGGAAATGTTGGAATCTTTGTTTAAAGCTGTAGGGGAGTTTTTCAATAACACTGTTTTTATTTTGGGGTTTCAATATAGTAAACAACAGAAAAGAAAATGTCAAATGTTAAATTTTATTTTGGGACAAGCTAAGATGTCAATTTTTCTGAGTAGGAAACATAAGATAGAAACGGGATATGGGCAGGATGTAAGATGTGTTTTTAAAGGTTTAGTGAAAGCAAGAATAAAAGTAGATTTTGAGTTCTTTTCAGCTGTAAAAGATCTCCTATTATTTGAGGAGAAGTGGGCTTACGAAGGAGCACTTTGTTTTGTAGAGGAGGGGAAATTATTTTTTGCTGCTGAAATAAGTTGAATGTATATGTTATGTATTTATTTTTGTTTAGGAATTACATTTTGTTATTTCATTTCTGAAAAGGCAGTGTGTCATTATTTATGTTAACACTTGAGTAAAAAATAAAGGTTTTATAAAAACTCAAACTCTCTCTCCCTCCGTCCACGCTTCTCTCTCCCTCCCTCTGTCCACACTTCTCTCTCTCTCCCTCCCTCTGTCCACACTTCTCTCTCTCTCTCTCCCTCCGTCCACACTTCTCTCTCTCTCCCTCCCTCCGTCCACGCTTCTCTCTCTCTCTCTCCCTCCGTCCACGCTTCTCTCTCCCTCCGTCCACGCTTCTCTCTCTCTCTCCCTCCGTCCACACTTCTCTCTCTCTCTCTCCCTCCGTCCACACTTCTCTCTCTCTCCCTCCCTCCGTCCACGCTTCTCTCTCCCTCCCTCCGTCCATGCTTCTCTCTCTCTCTCCCTCCGTCCACGCTTCTCTCTCTCTCCCTCCGTCCACGCTTCTCTCTCTCTCCCTCCATCCACGCTTCTCTCTCTCTCTCTCCCTCCGTCCACACTTCTCTCTCTCTCTCTCTCCCTCCGTCCACGCTTCTCTCTCTCTCTCTCCCTCCGTCCACGCTTCTCTCTCTCTCTCTCCCTCCGTCCACGCTTCTCTCTCTCTCTCTCTCCCTCCGTCCACGCTTCTCTCTCTCTCTCTCCCTCCGTCCATGCTTCTCTCTCTCTCTCCCTCCGTCCACGCTTCTCTCTCTCTCCCTCCGTCCACGCTTCTCTCTCTCTCCCTCCATCCACGCTTCTCTCTCTCTCTCTCCCTCCGTCCACACTTCTCTCTCTCTCTCTCTCCCTCCGTCCACGCTTCTCTCTCTCTCTCTCCCTCCGTCCACGCTTCTCTCTCTCTCTCTCCCTCCGTCCACGCTTCTCTCTCTCTCTCTCTCCCTCCGTCCACGCTTCTCTCTCTCTCTCTCCCTCCGTCCACGCTTCTCTCTCTCTCTCTCCCTCCGTCCACGCTTCTCTCTCTCTCCCTCCCTCCGTCCACGCTTCTCTCTCTCTCTCCCTCCCTCCGTCCATGCTTCTCTCTCCCTCCCTCCGTCCACGCTTCTCTCTCCCTCCCTCCGTCCACACTTCTCTCTCTCTCTCCCTCCCTCCGTCCACGCTTCTCTCTCTCTCTCTCTCCCTCCCTCCATCCACGCTTCTCTCTCTCTCCCTCCCTCCCTCCGTCCACGCTTCTCTCTCTCGCCCTCCGTCCACGCTTCTCTCTCTCTCCCTCCGTCCACGCTTCTCTCTCTCTCCCTCCGTCCACGCTTCTCTCTCTCTCCCTCCGTCCACGCTTCTCTCTCTCTCTCTCCCTCCCTCCGTCCATGCTTCTCTCTCTCTCTGTCCCTCCGTCCACGCGTCTCACTCTCTCTCTCCCTCCCTCCATCCACACTTCTCTCTCCCTCCCTCCGTCCACGCTTCTCTCTCCCTCCCTCCGTCCACGCTTCTCTCTCCCTCCCTCCGTCCACGCTTCTCTCTCTCTCCCTCCCTCTGTCCACACTTCTCTCTCTCTCTCTCCCTCCGTCCACACTTCTCTCTCTCTCCCTCCCTCCGTCCACGCTTCTCTCTCTCTCTCTCCCTCCGTCCACGCTTCTCTCTCTCTCCCTCCGTCCACGCTTCTCTCTCTCTCTCCCTCCGTCCACACTTCTCTCTCTCTCTCTCCCTCCGTCCACACTTCTCTCTCTCTCCCTCCCTCCGTCCACGCTTCTCTCTCCCTCCCTCCGTCCATGCTTCTCTCTCTCTCTCCCTCCGTCCACGCTTCTCTCTCTCTCCCTCCGTCCACGCTTCTCTCTCTCTCCCTCCATCCACGCTTCTCTCTCTCTCTCTCCCTCCGTCCACACTTCTCTCTCTCTCCCTCCCTCCGTCCACGCTTCTCTCTCTCCCTCCCCCTCGGCCACACTTCTCTCTCTCTCTCTCCCTCCGTCCACACTTCTCTCTCTCTCTCTCTCCCTCCGTCCACGCTTCTCTCTCTCTCTCTCCCTCCGTCCACGCTTCTCTCTCTCTCTCTCCCTCCGTCCACGCTTCTCTCTCTCTCTCTCCCTCCGTCCACGCTTCTCTCTCTCTCCCTCCCTCCGTCCACGCTTCTCTCTCTCTCTCCCTCCCTCCGTCCATGCTTCTCTCTCCCTCCCTCCGTCCACGCTTCTCTCTCCCTCCCTCCGTCCACGCTTCTCTCTCCCTCCCTCCGTCCACGTTTCTCTCTCTCTCTCTCTCCCTCCGTCCACGCTTCTCCCTCCCTCCGTCCACGCTTCTCTCTCTCTCTCTCCCTCCCTCCATCCACGCTTCTCTCTCTCTCTCCCTCCCTCCATCCACGCTTCTCTCTCTCTCCCTCCCTCCCTCCGTCCACGCTTCTCTCTCTCGCCCTCCGTCCACGCTTCTCTCTCTCTCCCTCCGTCCACGCTTCTCTCTCTCTCTCTCCCTCCCTCCGTCCATGCTTCTCTCTCTCTGTCCCTCCGTCCACGCGTCTCACTCTCTCTCTCCCTCCCTCCATCCACACTTCTCTCTCCCTCCCTCCGTCCACGCTTCTCTCTCCCTCCCTCCGTCCACGCTTCTCTCTCTCTCTCTCCCTCCGTCCACGCTTCTCTCTCTCTCTCTCTCTCCCTCCGTCCACGCTTCTCTCTCTCTCTCTCCCTCCCTCCATCCACACTTCTCTCTCTCTCTCCCTCCATCCACGCTTCTCTCTCCCTCCCTCCGTCCACACTTCTCTCTCTCTCTCTCCCTCCGTCCACACTTCTCTCTCTCTCCCTCCCTCCGTCCACACTTCTCTCTCCCTCCCTCCGTCCACGCTTCTCTCTCCCTCCCTCCGTCCACGCTTCTCTCTCTCTCTCTCCCTCCGTCCACACTTCTCTCTCTCTCCCTCCCTCCGTCCACACTTCTCTCTCTCTCCCTCCGTCCACACTTCTCTCTCTCTCTCTCCCTCCGTCCACACTTCTCTCTCTCTCCCTCCCTCCGTCCACACTTCTCTCTCCCTCCCTCCGTCCACACTTCTCTCTCCCTCCCTCCGTCCACGCTTCTCTCTCCCTCCCTCCGTCCACGCTTCTCTCTCCCTCCCTCCGTCCACGCTTCTCTCTCCCTCCCTCCGTCCACGCTTCTCTCTCCCTCCCTCCGTCCACGCTTCTCTCTCCCTCCCTCCGTCCACGCTTCTCTCTCTCTCCCTCCGTCCACACTTCTCTCTCCCTCCCTCCGTCCACGCTTCTCTCTCTCTCTCTCCCTCCGTCCACGCTTCTCTCTCTCTCTCTCTCTCCCTCCGTCCACGCTTCTCTCTCTCTCTCTCCCTCCCTCCATCCACACTTCTCTCTCTCTCTCCCTCCATCCACGCTTCTCTCTCCCTCCCTCCGTCCACACTTCTCTCTCTCTCTCTCCCTCCGTCCACACTTCTCTCTCTCTCCCTCCCTCCGTCCACACTTCTCTCTCTCTCCCTCCCTCCGTCCACGCTTCTCTCTCCCTCCCTCCGTCCACGCTTCTCTCTCCCTCCCTCCGTCCACGCTTCTCTCTCCCTCCCTCCGTCCACGCTTCTCTCTCCCTCCCTCCGTCCACACTTCTCTCTCTCTCTCTCCCTCCGTCCACGCTTCTCTCTCTCTCTCTCCCTCCGTCCACGCTTCTCTCTCTCTCTCTCTCCCTCCGTCCACGCTTCTCTCTCTCTCTCTCCCTCCGTCCACGCTTCTCTTTCTCTCCCTCCCTCCGTCCACACTTCTCTCTCTCTCCCTCCCTCCGTCCACACTTCTCTCTCCCTCCCTCCGTCCACGCTTCTCTCTCCCTCCCTCCGTCCACGCTTCTCTCTCCCTCCCTCCGTCCACGCTTCTCTCTCTCTCTCCCTCCCTCCGTCCACGCTTCTCTCTCCCCCTCCCTCCGTCCACGCTTCTCTCTCCCCCTCCCTCCGTCCACGCTTCTCTCTCCCTCCGTCCACGCTTCTCTCTCCCTCCGTCCACGCTTCTCTCTCCCTCCCTCCGTCCACGCTTCTCTCTCCCTCCCTCCGTCCACGCTTCTCTCTCCCTCCGTCCACGCTTCTCTCTCCCTCCCTCCGTCCACGCTTCTCTCTCCCTCCGTCCACGCTTCTCTCTCTCTCCCTCCGTCCACGCTTCTCTCTCTCTCTCCCTCCCTCCGTCCACGCTTCTCTCTCTCTCTCTCTCCCTCCGTCCACACTTCTCTCTCTCTCTCTCCCTCCCTCCGTCCACGCTTCTCTCTCTCTCTCCCTCCCTCCGTCCACGCTTCTCTCTCTCTCTCCCTCCCTCCGTCCACGCTTCTCTCTCTCTCTCCCTCCCTCCGTCCACGCTTCTCTCTCTCTCTCCCTCCGTCCACACCTCTCTCTCTCTCCCTCCGTCCACACTTCTCTCTCTCTCTCCCTCCGTCCACACTTCTCTCTCTCTCTCCCTCCGTCCACGCTTCTCTCTCTCTCTCCCTCCCTCTGTTCACACTTCTCTCTCTCTCTCTCTCTCCCTCCCTCCGTCCACGCTTCTCTCTCTCTCTCCCTCCGTCCACGCTTCTCTCTCTCTCTCTCTCCCTCCCTCCGTCCACACTTCTCTCTCTCTCTCTCTCTCCCTCCCTCCGTCCACGCTTCTCTCTCTCTCTCTCTCCCTCCGTCCACGCTTCTCTCTCTCCCTCGTCCACGCTTCTCTCTCTCTCCCTCGTCCACGCTTCTCTCTCTCTCCCTCGTCCACGCTTCTCTCTCTCTCTCTCCCTCCCTCCATCCACACTTCTCTCTCTCTCTCCCTCCATCCACGCTTCTCTCTCCCTCCCTCCGTCCACACTTCTCTCTCTCTCTCTCCCTCCGTCCACACTTCTCTCTCTCTCCCTCCCTCCGTCCACACTTCTCTCTCCCTCCCTCCGTCCACGCTTCTCTCTCCCTCCCTCCGTCCACGCTTCTCTCTCTCTCTCTCCCTCCGTCCACACTTCTCTCTCTCTCTCTCCCTCCGTCCACACTTCTCTCTCTCTCCCTCCCTCCGTCCACGCTTCTCTCTCCCTCCCTCCGTCCATGCTTCTCTCTCTCTCTCCCTCCGTCCACGCTTCTCTCTCTCTCCCTCCGTCCACGCTTCTCTCTCTCTCCCTCCATCCACGCTTCTCTCTCTCTCTCTCCCTCCGTCCACACTTCTCTCTCTCTCTCTCTCCCTCCGTCCACGCTTCTCTCTCTCTCTCTCCCTCCGTCCACGCTTCTCTCTCTCTCTCTCCCTCCGTCCACGCTTCTCTCTCTCTCTCTCTCCCTCCGTCCACGCTTCTCTCTCTCTCTCTCCCTCCGTCCACGCTTCTCTCTCTCTCTCTCCCTCCGTCCACGCTTCTCTCTCTCTCCCTCCCTCCGTCCACGCTTCTCTCTCTCTCTCCCTCCCTCCGTCCATGCTTCTCTCTCCCTCCCTCCGTCCACGCTTCTCTCTCCCTCCCTCCGTCCACGCTTCTCTCTCTCTCTCTCTCTCTCTCTCTCCCTCCGTCCACACTTCTCTCTCTCTCTCCCTCCCTCCGTCCACGCTTCTCTCTCTCTCTCTCTCCCTCCCTCCATCCACGCTTCTCTCTCTCTCCCTCCCTCCCTCCGTCCACGCTTCTCTCTCTCGCCCTCCGTCCACGCTTCTCTCTCTCTCCCTCCGTCCACGCTTCTCTCTCTCTCCCTCCGTCCACGCTTCTCTCTCTCTCCCTCCGTCCACGCTTCTCTCTCTCTCTCTCCCTCCCTCCGTCCATGCTTCTCTCTCTCTCTGTCCCTCCGTCCACGCGTCTCACTCTCTCTCTCCCTCCCTCCATCCACACTTCTCTCTCCCTCCCTCCGTCCACGCTTCTCTCTCCCTCCCTCCGTCCACGCTTCTCTCTCCCTCCCTCCGTCCACGCTTCTCTCTCTCTCCCTCCCTCTGTCCACACTTCTCTCTCTCTCTCTCCCTCCGTCCACACTTCTCTCTCTCTCCCTCCCTCCGTCCACGCTTCTCTCTCTCTCTCTCCCTCCGTCCACGCTTCTCTCTCTCTCCCTCCGTCCACGCTTCTCTCTCTCTCTCCCTCCGTCCACGCTTCTCTCTCTCTCCCTCCCTCCGTCCACGCTTCTCTCTCTCTCTCCCTCCCTCCGTCCACGCTTCTCTCTCTCTCTCCCTCCCTCCGTCCATGCTTCTCTCTCCCTCCCTCCGTCCACGCTTCTCTCTCCCTCCCTCCGTCCACGCTTCTCTCTCCCTCCCTCCGTCCACGTTTCTCTCTCTCTCTCTCTCCCTCCGTCCACGCTTCTCCCTCCCTCCGTCCACGCTTCTCTCTCTCTCTCTCCCTCCCTCCATCCACGCTTCTCTCTCTCTCTCCCTCCCTCCATCCACGCTTCTCTCTCTCTCCCTCCCTCCCTCCGTCCACGCTTCTCTCTCTCGCCCTCCGTCCACGCTTCTCTCTCTCTCTCTCCCTCCCTCCGTCCATGCTTCTCTCTCTCTCTGTCCCTCCGTCCACGCGTCTCACTCTCTCTCTCCCTCCCTCCATCCACGCTTCTCTCTCCCTCCCTCCGTCCACGCTTCTCTCTCTCTCTCTCTCTCCCTCCGTCCACGCTTCTCTCTCTCTCTCTCCCTCCCTCCATCCACACTTCTCTCTCTCTCTCCCTCCATCCACGCTTCTCTCTCCCTCCCTCCGTCCACACTTCTCTCTCTCTCTCTCCCTCCGTCCACACTTCTCTCTCTCTCCCTCCCTCCGTCCACACTTCTCTCTCCCTCCCTCCGTCCACGCTTCTCTCTCCCTCCCTCCGTCCACGCTTCTCTCTCTCTCTCTCCCTCCGTCCACACTTCTCTCTCTCTCCCTCCCTCCGTCCACACTTCTCTCTCTCTCCCTCCGTCCACACTTCTCTCTCTCTCTCTCCCTCCGTCCACACTTCTCTCTCTCTCCCTCCCTCCGTCCACACTTCTCTCTCCCTCCCTCCGTCCACACTTCTCTCTCCCTCCCTCCGTCCACGCTTCTCTCTCCCTCCCTCCGTCCACGCTTCTCTCTCCCTCCCTCCGTCCACGCTTCTCTCTCCCTCCCTCCGTCCACGCTTCTCTCTCCCTCCCTCCGTCCACGCTTCTCTCTCCCTCCCTCCGTCCACGCTTCTCTCTCCCTCCCTCCGTCCACGCTTCTCTCTCCCTCCCTCCGTCCACACTTCTCTCTCCCTCCCTCCGTCCACGCTTCTCTCTCTCTCTCTCCCTCCGTCCACGCTTCTCTCTCTCTCTCTCTCTCCCTCCGTCCACGCTTCTCTCTCTCTCTCTCCCTCCCTCCATCCACACTTCTCTCTCTCTCTCCCTCCATCCACGCTTCTCTCTCCCTCCCTCCGTCCACACTTCTCTCTCTCTCTCTCCCTCCGTCCACACTTCTCTCTCTCTCCCTCCCTCCGTCCACACTTCTCTCTCTCTCCCTCCCTCCGTCCACACTTCTCTCTCCCTCCCTCCGTCCACGCTTCTCTCTCCCTCCCTCCGTCCACGCTTCTCTCTCTCTCTCTCCCTCCGTCCACACTTCTCTCTCTCTCCCTCCCTCCGTCCACACTTCTCTCTCTCTCTCTCTCCCTCCGTCCACACTTCTCTCTCTCTCCCTCCCTCCGTCCACGCTTCTCTCTCCCTCCCTCCGTCCACGCTTCTCTCTCCCTCCCTCCGTCCACGCTTCTCTCTCCCTCCCTCTGTCCACGCTTCTCTCTCCCTCCCTCCGTCCACGCTTCTCTCTCCCTCCCTCCGTCCACACTTCTCTCTCTCTCTCTCCCTCCGTCCACGCTTCTCTCTCTCTCTCTCCCTCCGTCCACGCTTCTCTCTCTCTCTCTCTCCCTCCGTCCACGCTTCTCTCTCTCTCTCTCCCTCCGTCCACGCTTCTCTCTCTCTCCCTCCCTCCGTCCACACTTCTCTCTCTCTCCCTCCCTCCGTCCACACTTCTCTCTCCCTCCCTCCGTCCACGCTTCTCTCTCCCTCCCTCCGTCCACGCTTCTCTCTCCCTCCCTCCGTCCACGCTTCTCTCTCTCTCTCCCTCCCTCCGTCCACGCTTCTCTCTCCCCCTCCCTCCGTCCACGCTTCTCTCTCCCCCTCCCTCCGTCCACGCTTCTCTCTCCCTTCGTCCACGCTTCTCTCTCCCTCCGTCCACGCTTCTCTCTCCCTCCCTCCGTCCACGCTTCTCTCTCCCTCCCTCCGTCCACGCTTCTCTCTCCCTCCGTCCACGCTTCTCTCTCCCTCCCTCCGTCCACGCTTCTCTCTCCCTCCGTCCACGCTTCTCTCTCCCTCCCTCCGTCCACGCTTCTCTCTCCCTCCCTCCGTCCACGCTTCTCTCTCCCTCCGTCCACGCTTCTCTCTCCCTCCCTCCGTCCACGCTTCTCTCTCCCTCCGTCCACGCTTCTCTCTCTCTCCCTCCGTCCACGCTTCTCTCTCTCTCTCCCTCCCTCCGTCCACGCTTCTCTCTCTCTCTCTCTCCCTCCGTCCACACTTCTCTCTCTCTCTCTCCCTCCCTCCGTCCACGCTTCTCTCTCTCTCTCCCTCCCTCCGTCCACGCTTCTCTCTCTCTCTCCCTCCCTCCGTCCACGCTTCTCTCTCTCTCTCCCTCCCTCCGTCCACGCTTCTCTCTCTCTCTCCCTCCGTCCACACCTCTCTCTCTCTCCCTCCGTCCACACTTCTCTCTCTCTCTCCCTCCGTCCACACTTCTCTCTCTCTCTCCCTCCGTCCACGCTTCTCTCTCTCTCTCCCTCCCTCTGTTCACACTTCTCTCTCTCTCTCTCTCTCCCTCCCTCCGTCCACGCTTCTCTCTCTCTCTCCCTCCGTCCACGCTTCTCTCTCTCTCTCTCTCCCTCCCTCCGTCCACACTTCTCTCTCTCTCTCTCTCTCCCTCCCTCCGTCCACGCTTCTCTCTCTCTCTCTCTCCCTCCGTCCACGCTTCTCTCTCTCCCTCGTCCACGCTTCTCTCTCTCTCCCTCGTCCACGCTTCTCTCTCTCTCCCTCGTCCACGCTTCTCTCTCTCTCTCTCCCTCCCTCCATCCACACTTCTCTCTCTCTCTCCCTCCATCCACGCTTCTCTCTCCCTCCCTCCGTCCACACTTCTCTCTCTCTCTCTCCCTCCGTCCACACTTCTCTCTCTCTCCCTCCCTCCGTCCACACTTCTCTCTCCCTCCCTCCGTCCACGCTTCTCTCTCCCTCCCTCCGTCCACGCTTCTCTCTCTCTCTCTCCCTCCGTCCACACTTCTCTCTCTCTCCCTCCCTCCGTCCACACTTCTCTCTCTCTCCCTCCGTCCACACTTCTCTCTCTCTCTCTCCCTCCGTCCACACTTCTCTCTCTCTCCCTCCCTCCGTCCACACTTCTCTCTCTCTCCCTCCCTCCGTCCACGCTTCTCTCTCCCTCCCTCCGTCCACGCTTCTCTCTCCCTCCCTCCGTCCACGCTTCTCTCTCCCTCCCTCCGTCCACGCTTCTCTCTCCCTCCCTCCGTCCACGCTTCTCTCTCCCTCCCTCCGTCCACACTTCTCTCTCTCTCTCTCCCTCCGTCCACGCTTCTCTCTCTCTCTCTCCCTCCGTCCACGCTTCTCTCTCTCTCTCTCTCCCTCCGTCCACGCTTCTCTCTCTCTCTCTCCCTCCGTCCACGCTTCTCTCTCTCTCCCTCCCTCCGTCCACACTTCTCTCTCTCTCCCTCCCTCCGTCCACACTTCTCTCTCCCTCCCTCCGTCCACGCTTCTCTCTCCCTCCCTCCGTCCACGCTTCTCTCTCCCTCCCTCCGTCCACGCTTCTCTCTCTCTCTCCCTCCCTCCGTCCACGCTTCTCTCTCCCCCTCCCTCCGTCCACGCTTCTCTCTCCCTCCGTCCACGCTTCTCTCTCCCTCCCTCCGTCCACGCTTCTCTCTCCCTCCCTCCGTCCACGCTTCTCTCTCCCTCCGACCACGCTTCTCTCTCCCTCCCTCCGTCCACGCTTCTCTCTCCCTCCGTCCACGCTTCTCTCTCTCTCCCTCCGTCCACGCTTCTCTCTCTCTCCCTCCGTCCACGCTTCTCTCTCTCTCTCCCTCCGTCCACGCTTCTCTCTCTCTCTCTCCCTCCCTCCGTCCACGCTTCTCTCTCTCTCCCTCCCTCCGTCCACGCTTCTCTCTCTCCCTCCCTCCGTCCACGCTTCTCTCTCTCTCTCCCTCCCTCCGTCCACGCTTCTCTCTCTCTCTCCCTCCCTCCGTCCACGCTTCTCTCTCTCTCTCCCTCCGTCCACACCTCTCTCTCTCTCCCTCCGTCCACACTTCTCTCTCTCTCTCCCTCCGTCCACACTTCTCTCTCTCTCTCCCTCCGTCCACGCTTCTCTCTCTCTCTCCCTCCCTCTGTTCACACTTCTCTCTCTCTCTCTCTCTCCCTCCCTCCGTCCACGCTTCTCTCTCTCTCTCCCTCCGTCCACGCTTCTCTCTCTCTCTCTCTCCCTCCCTCCGTCCACACTTCTCTCTCTCTCTCTCTCTCCCTCCCTCCGTCCACGCTTCTCTCTCTCTCTCTCTCCCTCCGTCCACGCTTCTCTCTCTCCCTCGTCCACGCTTCTCTCTCTCTCCCTCGTCCACGCTTCTCTCTCTCTCCCTCGTCCACGCTTCTCTCTCTCTCTCTCCCTCCCTCCATCCACACTTCTCTCTCTCTCTCCCTCCGTCCGCACTTCTCTCTCCCTCCCTCTGTTCACACTTCTCTCTCTCCCTCCCTCCGTCCACGCTTCTCTCCCTCCCTCCGTCCACGCTTCTCTCTCTCTCCCCCTCCGTCCACTTTTCTCTCTCTCTCCCCCTCCGTCCACTTTTCTCTCTCTCTCCCCCTCCGTCCACTTTTCTCTCTCTCTCCCTCTGTCCACGCTTCTCTCTCTCTCCCTCTGTCCACGCTTCTCTCTCTCTCCCTCTGTCCACGCTTCTCTCTCCCTCGCTCCGTCCACGCTTCTCTCTCTCTCTCCCTCCGTCCACGCTTCTCTCTCTCTCTCCCTCCGTCCACGCTTCTCTCTCTCTCCCTCCCTCCCTCCGTCCACGCTGCTCTCTCTCTCTCTCCCTCCGTCCACGCTGCTCTCTCTCTCTCTCCCTCCGTCCACGCTTCTCTCTCTCTCTCTCCCTCCGTCCACGCTTCTCTCTCTCTCTCTCCCTCCGTCCACGCTTCTCTCTCTCTCTCTCCCTCCGTCCACGCTTCTCTCTCTCTCTCTCTCCCTCCGTCCACGCTTCTCTCTCTCCCTCCCTCTGTTCACACTTCTCTCTCCCTCCCTCTGTTCACACTTCTCTCTCCCTCCCTCCGTCCACGCTTCTCTCTCTCTCCCTCGTCCACGCTTCTCCCTCGTCCACGCTTCTCTCTCTCTCTCTCCCTCCGTCCACGCTTCTCTCTCTCTCTCTCCCTCCGTCCACGCTTCTCTCTCTCTCTCTCCCTCCGTCCACGCTTCTCTCTCTCTCTCTCCCTCCGTCCACGCTTCTCTCTCTCTCTCTCCCTCCGTCCACGCTTCTCTCTCTCTCTCCCTCCGTCCACGCTTCTCTCTCTCTCTCTCCCTCCGTCCACGCTTCTCTCTCTCTCTCTCTCCCTCCGTCCACGCTTCTCTCTCTCTCTCCCTCCCTCTGTTCACGCTTCTCTCTCTCTCTCCCTCCTTCCGTCCACACTTCTCTCTCTCTCTCCCTCCCTCTGTTCACGCTTCTCTCTCTCTCCCTCCTTCCATCCACACTTCTCTCTCTCCCTCCTTCCGTCCACACCTCTCTCTCTCTCCCTCCCTCCGTTCACACGTCTCTCTCTCTTTCTCCCTCCCTCCGTCCACACTTCTCTCTCTCTCCCTCCCTCTGTTCACGCTTCTCTCTCTCTCCCTCCTTCCGTACACACTTCTCTCCCTTTCTCCCTCCCTCTGTTCACACTTCTCTTTCTCCCTCCCTCCGTCCTCGCTTCTCTCTCTCCCTCCATCCTCACTTCTCTCTCTCTCTCTCTCCCTCCCTCCGTCCTCGCTTCTCTCTCTCTCTCATATTTCACTAAAGCATGACATACTGTATAGTCATGAATATGACCAGTGAATAACCACAGTGTGCTGTAGTTGTAATAGTCCTGTGTGTAGCTGGTGTAGAGAGTAAGGCGCAGGACAGCAGTAATCAACATACTTATACCAAAATGCACAGCAACATAGCGAGCCCACAAAAGCGTCCCGAATGTACAATGAACAATCACTCACAAACAAAACATGG
Organism: Oncorhynchus mykiss; assembly: GCF_013265735.2. Lineage (NCBI taxonomy): Eukaryota > Metazoa > Chordata > Actinopteri > Salmoniformes > Salmonidae > Oncorhynchus > Oncorhynchus mykiss. The sequence goes on along the minus strand of NC_048578.1, from coordinate 29,989,515 downwards.
GGAACAGAGGGTTAAATAATAAACAAGTCATTGGTTGAGTGAAGCCAGGTGTGAAAGACAAAGACTCGGCGGTGGCTAGACGGCCGGTGAGGTCGACCGCCGAACGCTGCCCGAACAAGGAGAGGGACCGACTTCAGCGAAAGTCGTGACAGTAGTAGGTTACACTGTTCTGTATAGTCATTAATATGACCACTGAATAACCCACAGTGTGTTGTAGTAGGTTACACTGTTCTGGCTGTAGATTAGAAGGTCAATAAGATGCACTGACTGAATGGATCAGAAAGCAGAAGGGCAATAATGAATTAAGTAGATACTAAAGGACTGCCCTGATTATAAAGGAACATCCTCTGTCCCTGCTACCTGATTCTAAAGGAACATCCTCTGTCCCTGCTACCTGATTATAAAGGAACATCCTCTGTCCCTGCTACCTGATTATAAAGGAACATCATCTGTCTCTGCTACCTGATTATAAAGGAACATCCTCTGTCCCTGCTGCCTGATTATAAAGGAACATCCTCGTCTGTCCCTGCTACCTGATTATAAAGGAACATCATCTGTCCCTGCTACCTGATTATAAAGGAACATCCTCTGTCCCTGCTGCCTGATTATAAAGGAACATCATCTGTCCCTGCTGCCTGATTATAAAGGAACATCCTCTGTCCCTGCTACCTGATTCTAAAGGAACATCCTCTGTCCCTGCTGCCTGATTATAAAGGAACATCCTCGTCTGTCCCTGCTACCTGATTATAAAGGAACATCCTCTGTCCCTGCTACCTGATTATAAAGGAACATCCTCGTCTGTCCCTGCTACCTGATTATAAAGGAACATCCTCTGTCCCTGCTGCCTGATTATAAAGGAACATCCTCGTCAGTCCCTGCTGCCTGATTATAAAGGAACATCCTCTGTCCCTGCTGCCTGATTATAAAGGAACATCCTCGTCTGTCCCTGCTACCTGATTATAAAGGAACATCCTCTGTCCCTGCTACCTGATTATAAAGGAACATCCTCGTCTGTCCCTGCTGCCTGATTATAAAGGAACATCCTCGTCAGTCCCTGCTGCCTGATTATAAAGGAACATCCTCTGTCCCTGCTACCTGATTATAAAGGAACATCCTCTGTCCCTGCTGCCTGATTATAAAGGAACATCCTCGTCTGTCCCTGCTACCTGATTATAAAGGAACATCATCTGTCCCTGCTACCTGATTATAAAGGAACATCCTCTGTCCCTGCTGCCTGATTATAAAGGAACATCATCTGTCCCTGCTGCCTGATTATAAAGGAACATCCTCTGTTCCTGCTACCTGATTCTAAAGGAACATCCTCTGTCCCTGCTACCTGATTATAAAGGAACATCCTCTGTCCCTGCTGCCTGATTATAAAGGAACATCCTCGTCAGTCCCTGCTGCCTGATTATAAAGGAACATCCTCTGTCCCTGCTACCTGATTATAAAGGAACATCCTCGTCTGTCCCTGCTGCCTGATTATAAAGGAACATCCTCTGTCCCTGCTACCTGATTATAAAGGAACATCCTCGTCAGTCCCTGCTGCCTGATTCGAAGCACTCTGCCTCTTTATCAGACAATTAGGATTTGCTGTAGTCAGTAGAATCACGGAGGGCGAATCCACACACACACACACACACACACACACACACACACATAGTTACATAACAGGCTTCTGGTGGTGCATATGTTATCTGCTCCTCTTCCCCAAGAGGCTCTCACACATACACACACACTCTACCCACACACTACACATACATACTACACTCTACATCTGTGATCTTCTCTTTTAGCTTACTTCTCATTTTTAACATTTCAAAAATGCATGAGGTGTCTCTGGCAGGAGGTTGATGCATTATTTGGGATTTTGAAGTGTTAGTAACTAGGAAAGTGTTTTGGTTCTTTGATAAGCTAGTAGTTGAGCGTGGTTGAACCATACGGTTGTGTTGCTGTGTGGCTTTGCACTATGGGACTCATTTATTAAGACTAGATCACAGCTTAGGTGGGTTTATTCTAAAGGTTTTAGGTGGGTCACTGACTGCACAAAACTGCCTCGGGACACACACACACACACAGCTGATCACAGAGGAGCCGCATGTCAAGTCACGCTCTGAGAGAGGAGATATGAAGCCAGACAGGGAAAAATACAGGAGTATGACTGGAATGCACATCAACAACAGACTGGTAACTAGGGGAAAGGCTACGGGGAAATACTGAGGAAGACAGAGGGAATGGGACCGACAGACAGACAGACAGACAGACAGACAGACAGCTGAAGACATACTGTAAACAACTTGGTCTTGGATAAGATGGTTTATTGTCAAAGAGATAAGATATTACAGAGATAAGATATTACAGAGTACAGTTAGAAGGTGAATAGGAAGTTGTCATGGTGATAATGGTTTATGATATTTTACAGGGTTCTGAATCAGATGACAGTTGGTTTATATCCATTCTCTGTTTTTCAACCTTGTTCTTCCTCTTCTCTCCTCTACCTCAAGAGTTCCCCGCGGGGCCACCCTGTCCTGTAACCAATGGCAACGTCGGTCCAAACCCTTCCTCTGACCCGCAACCCCAGCAAGACATTCCGTGATCCCATCTCGACCCCTACCCGGTCCACAGCCCTATTGGACCGGTTCAGTATGGGTAGTGTAGGCAGCCTAGTGGAGCGCCCAGACGCGTCCCCAGCTAAAGGCAGCCGGGCCGTGCCCCAGGTGGGACCCAGGCAGACCAACAGGATATTAAAGAAAGGCTTCAACCAGAGAGAGTTGCTCAACTACCTCAACATTACCAGGTTAGTGAGCTCTCTAATACTTAAAATGGCTGCCGTGTTTCATCAACATTACCAGGTTAGTGAACTCTCTGATAGGCACAAAATGGCTGCCGTGTTTCATCAACATCACCAGGTTAGTGAACTCTCTGATAGGCACAAAATGGCTGCTGTGTTTCATCAACATCACCAGGTTAGTGAACTCTCTGATAGGCACAAAATGGCTGCTGTGTTTCATCAACATCACCAGGTTAGTGAGCTCTCTGATACTCTTAAAATGGCTGCCGTGTTTCATCAACATCACCAGGTTAGTGAACTCTCTGATACTCTTAAAATGGCTGCTGTTTCATCAACATCACCAGGTTAGTGAACTCTCTGATACTCTTAAATGGCTGCTGTTTCATCAACATCACCAGGTTAGTGAACTCTCTGATACTCTAAAAATGGCTGCCGTGTTTCATCAACATCACCAGGTTAGTTAACTCTCTGATAGGCACAAAATGGCTGCTGTGTTTCATCAACATCACCAGGTTAGTGAACTCTCTGATAGGCACAAAATGGCTGCTGTTTCATCAACATCACCAGGTTAGTGAACTCTCTGATAGGCACAAAATGGCTGCTGTGTTTCATCAACATCACCAAGTTAGTGAACTCTCTGATAGGCACAAAATGGCTGCTGTGTTTCATCAACATCACCAGGTTAATGAACTCTCTGATAGGCACAAAATGGCTGCTGTGTTTCATCAACATCACCAGGTTAGTGAACTCTCTGATAGGCACAAAATGGCTGCTGTGTTTCATCAACATCACCAGGTTAGTGAACTCTCTGATAGGCACAAAATGGCTGCCGTGTTTCATCAACATCACCAGGTTAGTGAACTCTCTGATAGGCACAAAATGGCTGCCGTGTTTCATCAACATCACCAGGTTAGTGAACTCTCTGATAGGTATAAAATAGCTGCTGTGTTTCATCACCCAGATGGGTTTTATAGTAGAGAGTCTATGTATTCCATAAAGTGCAGACAAAGCGGGAAAGAGTTGTCTGTTTCAAATAGGAGGCATTAATGATGCTCTTGGGTAATAACATCACCTGTGATTCCATAGTGGTGTTAGTGCTACTGCCAGGTGGGTGCCACACACAGTGAGCTGGTAGGAGGTTTTGACTATATTTGGGAAGTAGGCTATTACAATATAGTTGTAGCTTGATGAAATCTAAATCATTTTTATTTGGTTCAAGTTTTAATATCACATGCCTCAGTACAGTCAAATACCTTTCTTGCACACTCAAATCTAAATCATTTTCATAACAAGCTGTTATCGCTCAGAAGAACAGGTTATCAATTGACTTGATTGGTTATCAAATGACTTGAAACCTGAATGAAAACCTTTATAATGATCCCCACCAGGAAAGAGGCCAAAGCGGGTAGCGGCCCAGGCAGCAGTAGGAAGGACATCTTCTCCAGCATGCAGTCCATGAAGAGAGAGCATGGACATGAGGAGGAACACATCAAGATCTACCACAAAGACAGAACTGAGGTGGACATGTCAAAGAACTCACTGCCCATTAGAGGGAAATATGAGAAGGTAAGAAGAATAATGATATCCCTGGGACAACATACTGTATGGGTATGATATCCCTGGGACAACATATAGGGATGATATCCCTGGGACAACATACTGTATAGGTATGCTATCCCTGGGACAACATATAGGGATGCTATCCCTGGGACAACATATAGGGATGATATCCCTGAGACAACATATAGGTATGATATCCCTGGGACAACATACTGTATAGGTATGCTATCCCTGGGACAACATATAGGGATGATATCCCTGAGACAACATATAGGTATGATATCCCTGGGACAACATACTGTATAGGTATGATATCCCTGAGACAACATACTGTATAGGTATGATATCCCTGGGACAACATACTGTATAGGTATGATATCCCTGTGGCAACATACTGTATAGGTATGATATCCCTGTGGCAACATACTGTATGGGTATGATATCCCTGAGACAACATATAGGTATGATATCCCTGGGACAGCATACTGTATAGGTATGATATCCCTGGGACAGCATACTGTATAGGTATGATATCCCTGAGACAACATATAGGTATGATATCCCTGGGACAGCATACTGTATAGGTATGATATCCCTGGGACAGCATACTGTATAGGTATGATATCCCTGGGACAACATATAGGGATGATATCCCTGGGACAACATACTGTATAGGTATGCTATCCCTGGGACAACATATAGGGATGATATCCCTGAGACAACATATAGGTATGATATCCCTGGGACAACATACTGTATAGGTATGCTATCCCTGGGACAACATATAGGGATGATATCCCTGAGACAACATATAGGTATGATATCCCTGGGACAACATACTGTATAGGTATGATATCCCTGAGACAACATACTGTATAGGTATGATATCCCTGGGACAACATACTGTATAGGTATGATATCCCTGTGGCAACATACTGTATAGGTATGATATCCCTGTGGCAACATACTGTATGGGTATGATATCCCTGAGACAACATATAGGTATGATATCCCTGGGACAGCATACTGTATAGGTATGATATCCCTGGGACAGCATACTGTATAGGTATGATATCCCTGAGACAACATATAGGTATGATATCCCTGGGACAGCATACTGTATAGGTATGATATCCCTGGGACAGCATACTGTATAGGTATGATATCCCTGAGACAACATATAGGTATGATATCCCTGGGACAGCATACTGTATAGGTATGATATCCCTGGGACAGCATACTGTATAGGTATGATATCCCTGAGACAACATATAGGTATGATATCCCTGGAACAGCATACTGTATAGGTATGATATCCCTGGGACAACATGCTGTATAGGTATGATATCCCTGGGACAGCATACTGTATAGGTATGATATCCCTGGGACAACATACTGTATAGGTATGATATCCCTGGGACAACATACTGTATAGGTATGATATCCCTGGGACAACATATAGGAATATATCCCTGGGACAACATATAGGTATGATATCCCTGGGACAACATATAGGTATGATATCCCTGGGACAACATACTGTATAGGTATGATATCCCTGGGACAACATACTGTATAGGTATGATATCCCTGGGACAACATATAGGAATATATCCCTGGGACAACATATAGGTATGATATCCCTGGGACAACATATAGGTATGATATCCCTGGGACAACATACTGTATAGGTATGATATCCCTGAGACAACATATAGGGATGATATCCCTGGGACAACATACTGTATAGGTATGATATCCCTGGGACAACATACTGTATAGGTATGATATCTCTGGGACAACATACTGTATAGGTATGATATCCCTGAGACAACATATAGGGATGATATCCCTGGGACTACATATAGGTATGATATCCCTGGGACAACATACTGTATAGTTATGATATCCCTGGGACAACATACTGTATAGGTATGATATCCCTGAGACAACATATAGGGATGATATCCCTGGGACAACAAAATGTATAGGTATGATATCCCTGTGACAACATACTGTATAGGTATGATATCCCTGGGACAACATACTGTATAGGTATGATATCTCTGGGACAACATACTGTATAGGTATGATATCCCTGAGACAACATATAGGGATGATATCCCTGGGACTACATATAGGTATGATATCCCTGAGACAACATACTGTATAGGTATGATATCCCTGAGACAACATATAGGGATGATATCCCTGGGACAACATACTGTATAGGTATGATATCCCTGAGACAACATATAGGGATGATATCCCTGGGACTACATATAGGTATGATATCCCTGAGACAACATACTGTATAGGTATGATATCCCTGAGACAACATATAGGTATGATATCTCTGGGACAACATACTGTATAGGTATGATATCCCTGAGACAACATATAGGGATGATATCCCTGGGACTACATATAGGTATGATATCCCTGAGACAACATACTGTATAGGTATGATATCCCTGGGACAACATACTGTATAGGTATGATATCCCTGAGACAACATACTGTATAGGTATGATATCCCTGTGACAACATACTGTATAGGTATGATATCTCTGGGACAACATATAGGGATGATATCCCTGAGACAACATATAGGGATGATATCCCTGGGACAACATACTGTATAGGTATGATATCCCTGTGACAACATGCTGTATAGGTATGATATCCCTGGGACAACATACTGTATAGGTATGATATCCCTGGGACAACATACTGTATAGGTATGATATCCCTGAGACAACATATAGGTATGATGATATCCCTGTGACAACATGCTGTATAGGTATGATATCCCTGGGACAACATAAAGGTATGATATCTCTATGACAACATACTGTATAGTAATGATATCACTGGGACAACATATAGGTATGATATCCCTGGGACAACATACTGTATAGGAATGATATCACTGGGACAACATATAGGTATGATATCCATGTGACAACATACTGTATAGGTATGATATCCCTGGGACAACATACTGTATAGGTATGATATCCCTGTGACAACATACTGTATAGGTATGATATCCCTGAGACAACATATAGGGATTATATCCCTGGGACAACATAATGTATAGGTATGATATCCCTGTGACAACATACTGTATAGGTATGATATGTCTGGGACAACATATAGGGATGATATCCCTGAGACAACATATAGGGATGATATCCCTGGGACAACATACTGTATAGGTATGATATCCCTGGGACAACATACTGTATAGGAATGATATCCCTGGGACAACATACTGTATAGGTATGATATCCCTGTGACAACATACTGTATAGGTATGATATCCCTGGGACAACATACTGTATAGGAATGATATCCCTGGGACAACATACTGTATAGGTATGATATCCCTGTGACAACATACTGTATAGGTATGATATCCCTGAGACAACATATAGGGATGATATCCCTGGGACAACATAATGTATAGGTATGATATCTCTGGGACAACATACTGTATAGATATGATATCCCTGAGACAACATATAGGTATGATATCCCTGAGACAACATATAGGGATGATATCCCTGGGACTACATATAGGTATGATATCCCTGAGACAACATACTGTATAGGTATGATATCCCTGAGACAACATATATGGATGATATCCCTGGGACAACAAAATGTATAGGTATGATATCCCTGTGACAACATACTGTATAGGTATGATATCTCTGGGACAACATACTGTATAGGTATGATATCCCTGGGACAACATAGAGGGATGATATCCCTGGGACTACATATAGGTATGATATCCCTGTGACAACATACTGTATAGGTATGATATCCCTGGGACAACATATAGGGATGATATCCCTGGGACAACATATAGGTATGATATCCCTGGGACAACATACTGTATAGGTATGATATCCCTGAGACAACATATAGGGATGATATCCCTGGGACAACATACTGTATAGGTATGATATCACTGGGACAACATATAGGTATGATATCACTGGGACAACATACTGTATAGGAATGATATCACTGCAACAACATACTGTATAGGTTTGATATCACTGGGACAACATACTGTATAGGAATGATATCACTGGGACAACATACTGTATAGGAATGATATCACTGCAACAACGCACTGTATTAGTATGATATCACTGGGACAACATACTGTATAGGTATGATATCCCTGAGACAACATATATGGATGATATCCCTGGGACTACATATAGGTATGATATCCCTGGGACTACATATAGGTATGATATCCCTGGGACAACATACTGTATAGGTATGATATCACTGGGACAACATATAGGTATGATATCACTGGGACAACATACTGTATAGGTATGATATCACTGGGACAACATACTGTATAGGAATGATATCACTGGGACAACATACTGTATAGGAATGATATCACTGCAACAACGCACTGTATTAGTATGATATCACTGGGACAACATACTGTATAGGAATGATATCACTGCAACAACATACTGTATAGGAATGATATCACTGCAACAACATACTGTATAGGAATGATATCACTGCAACAACATACTGTATAGGAATGATATCACTGCAACAACATACTGTATAGGAATGAACACATACATCTGCAGTTATCTTTTTTATCCATTATTTTAGCAACAATAACACATTTTAACATTAGACTCCTTTAATACTCTACCTGTCTGTCTCTCTCTACCTGTCTGTCTCTCTCTACCTGTCTGTCTCTCTCTACCTGTCTGTCTCTCTAGACCTCTCTACCTGTCTGTCTCTCTAGACCTCCAGCATGCCTTCTCCCCTCTCTACCTGTCTGTCTCTCTATACCTGTCTGTCTCTCTATACCTCCAGCATGCCTTCTCCCCTCTCTACCTGTCTGTCTCTCTATACCTGTCTGTCTCTCTATACCTGTCTGTCTCTCTAGACCTGTCTGTCTCTCTCTACCTCCAGCATGCCATCTCCCATCTCTACCTGTCTGTCTCTCTATACCTCCAGCATGCCTTCTCCCCTCTCTACCTGTCTGTCTCTATACCTCTCCACCTGTCTGTCCCTCTAAACCTCTCTACCTGTCTGTCTCTCTATACCTCCAGCATGCCATCTCCCCTCTCTACCTGTCTGTCTCTCTATACCTCCAGCAAGCCATCTCCCATCTCTACCTGTCTGTCTCTCTATACCTCCAGCATGCCTTCTCCCCTCTCTACCTGTCTGTCTCTCTCTACCTGTCTGTCTCTCTAGACCTCCAGCATGCCATCTCCCCTCTCTACCTGTCTGTCTCTCTATACCTGTCTGTCTCTCTAAACCTCCAGCATGCCTTCTCCCCTCTCTACCTGTCTGTCTCTCTATACCTGTCTGTCTCTCTAGACCTGTCTCTCTCTCTACCTGTCTGTCTCTCTCTACCTGTCTGTCTCTCTATACCTCCAGCATGCCTTCTCCCCTCTCTACCTGTCTGTCTCTCTAGACCTCCAGTATGCCATCTCCCCTCTCTAACTGTCTGTCTCTCTATACCTCCAGCATGCCATCTCCCCTCTCTAACTGTCTGTCTCTCTATACCTCCAGTATGCCATCTCCCCTCTCTGTCTGTCTCTCTATACCTCCAGTATGCCATCTCCCCTCTCTAACTGTCTGTCTCTCTATACCTCCAGCATGCCATCTCCCCTCTCTAACTGTCTGTCTCTCTATACCTCCAGTATGCCATCTCCCCTCCCTGTCTGTCTCTCTATACCTCCAGTATGCCATCTCCCCTCTCTAACTGTCTGTCTCTCTATACCTCCAGTATTCCATCTCCCCTCTCTAACTGTCTGTCTCTTTATACCTCTCTCCCTGTCTGTCTCTCTATACCTCCAGCATGCCATCTCCCCTCTTTCCCTGTCTGTCTCTCTCTACCTCTCTACCTGTCTGTCTCTATACCTCCAGCAGGCCATCGTCCCTCTCTACCTGTCTCTCTCCATACCTCCAGCATGCCATCTCCCCTCTCTCCCTGTCTGTCTCTCTATACCTCCAGCATGCCATCTCCCCTCTCTAACTGTCTGTCTCTCTATACCTCCAGTATGCCATCTCCCCTCCCTGTCTGTCTCTCTATACCTCCAGTATGCCATCTCCCCTCTCTAACTGTCTGTCTCTCTATACCTCCAGTATGCCATCTCCCCTCTCTAACTGTCTGTCTCTCTATACCTCCAGTATTCCATCTCCCCTCTCTAACTGTCTGTCTCTTTATACCTCTCTCCCTGTCTGTCTCTCTATACCTCCAGCATGCCATCTCCCCTCTTTCCCTGTCTGTCTCTCTCTACCTCTCTACCTGTCTGTCTCTATACCTCCAGCAGGCCATCGTCCCTCTCTACCTGTCTCTCTCCATACCTCCAGCATGCCATCTCCCCTCTCTCCCTGTCTGTCTCTCTATACCTCCAGAATGCCATCTCCCCTCTTTCCCTGTCTGTCTCTCTATACCTCTCTACCTGTCTGTCTCTCTACCTCCAGCATGCCATCTCCCCTCTCTACCTGTCTGTCTCTCTATACCTCCAGCATGCAATCTCCCCTCTCTCCCTGTCTGTCTCTCTATACCTCCAGCATGCCATCTCCCCTCTCTACCTGTCTGTCTCTCTATACCTCCAGCATGCCATCTCCCCTCTCTACCTGTCTGTCTCTCTATACCTCTCTACCTGTCTGTCTCTCTATACCTCCAGCATGCCATCTCCCCTCTCTCCCTGTCTGTCTCGCTATACCTCCAGCATGCCATCTCCCCTCTCTACCTGTCTGTCTCTCTAAACCTCTCTACCTGTCTGTCTCTCTAAACCTCTCTACCTGTCTGTCTCTCTATACATCTCTACCTGTCTGTCTCTCTATACCTCTCTACCTGTCTGTCTCTCTATACCTCTCTACCTGTCTGTCTCTCTATACCTCTCTCCCTGTCTGTCTCTCTATACCTCTCTCCCTTTCTGACTCTATACCTCCCTACCTGTCTGTCTCTCTATACCTCCAGCATGCCATCTCCCCTCTCTACCTGTCTGTCTCTCTATACTTCCAGCATGCCATCTCCCCTCTCTACCTGTCTGTCTCTATACCTCTCCACCTGTCTGTCCCTCTAAACCTCTCTACCTGTCTGTCTCTCTAAACCTCTCTACCTGTCTGTCTCTCTAAACCTCTCTACCTGTCTGTCTCTCTATACATCTCTACCTGTCTGTCTCTCTATACCTCTCTACCTGTCTGTCTCTCTATACCTCCAGCATGCCATCTCCCCTCTCTACCTGTCTGTCTCTCTATACCTCCAGCATGCCATCTCCCCTCTCTACCTGTCTGTCTCTCTATACCTCCAGCATGCCATCTCCCCTCTCTACCTGTCTGTCTCTCTATACCTCTCTACCTGTCTGTCTCTCTATACCTCCAGCATGCCATCTCCCCTCTCTACCTGTCTGTCTCTCTATACCTCCAGCATGCCATCTCCCCTCTCTACCTGTCTGTCTCTCTATACCTCCAGCATGCCATCTCCCCTCTCTACCGGTCTGTCTCTCTATACCTCTCTACCTGTCTGTCTCTCTATACCTCCAGTATGCCGTCTCCCATCTACCTGCCTGTCTCTCTATACTTCTCTACCTGTCTGTCTCTCTATACCTCCAGCATGCCATCTCCCCTCTCTACCTGTCTGTCTCTCTATACCTCTCCACCTGTCTGTCTCTCTAAACCTCTCTACCTGTCTGTCTCTCTAAACCTCTCTACCTGTCTGTCTCTCTAAACCTCTCTACCTGTCTGTCTCTCTATACATCTCTACCTGTCTGTCTCTCTATACCTCTCTACCTGTCTGTCTCTCTATACCTCTCTACCTGTCTGTCTCTCTATACCTCTCTCCCTGTCTGTCTCTCTATACCTCTCTCCCTTTCTGACTCTATACCTCCAGTATGCCATCTCCCATCTACCTGCCTGTCTCTCTATACCCCTCTACCTGTCTGTCTCTCTATACCTCCAGCATGCCATCTCCCCTCTCTACCTGTCTGTCTCTCTATACCTCCAGCATGCCATCTCCCCTCTCTACCTGTCTGTCTCTATACCTCTCCACCTGTCTGTCCCTCTAAACCTCTCTACCTGTCTGTCTCTCTAAACCTCTCTACCTGTCTGTCTCTCTATACCTCTCTCTGACTACCTTGCATCTCTCTCTGTCTTACCAGACAGTTTCACCTACTAACTATTCTAGTCTTCCTCTCTCCCTCCAGTCTCTTCCCAGGCCGTCTGCCTTCAAGCTGGTCACACCCAAGAACTTCAGTTCCATGCAGAACCTCTACCCTGCCAAGATAGAGGACTCAGACCAGGGCCTGTCCAACGGGCTCCACCGGGCCTACGCACACACACCTAGAGCTGTCTCCACCTCCTCTTCCTCCTCCTCACCCTCCCGACATGGAGGACCCACCTCCAGCGGAACCAAGGTGCCCGTTTTCCATGCCACTGTTTTAGTCTGGTGATTTCTGTCTGCTCCTGAAACATGTACAGTGTCTGTTACTAGTGTTCTTTAAAAACATCAGGAAGGGACTTTATCAATACTGTCCAATGTACCAGGATTATTATGGTGATGATGATACTTCATATTGATGGTGATTATGATGATGCCGGTGGTGATGATAGTGATGATGATGCTGGTGATGATGATGCTGGTGATGATGATGCTGGTGATGATGATGCTGGTGATGATGATGGTGATGTTGATGCTGGTGATGATGCTGGTAATCATGATAGTGATGATGATGCTGGTGATGATGATGATGCTGGTGATGATGATGATGCTGGTAATCATGATAGTGATGATGATGCTGGTGATGATGATGCTGATGATGATGCTGGTAATCATGATAGTGATGATGCTGGTGATGATGATGATAACAGTTGGTATTCATGTTGTGATACAGGCGGTAGCGTCAGTGCGTGGTCTGAGTCAGGAGGATGAGAACCTGTCAGACTCTGGTCATAACTCCATGAACAGTCTTCCTCCATACAGACCTCCCTTCAGACCACAGCTGGCTCACATCAGGTCAACTCCTGTTTCTCTCTGTCTGCCTCTCTCTGTGTCTGTGTCTCTCTCTCTGTGTCTGTGTGTCTTTCTCTGTGTCTGTGTGTCTCTCTCTGTGTCTGTGTGTCTTTCTCTGTGTCTGTGTGTCTCTCTCTGTGTCTGTGTGTCTCTCTCTGTGTCTGTGTGTCTCTCTCTGTGTCTGTGTGTCTTTCTCTGTGTCTGTGTCTCTCTCTGTGTCTGTGTGTCTCTCTCTGTGTCTCTGTGTCTTTCTCTGTGTCTGTCTTTCTCTGTAACTGTCTCTCTCTGTGTGTCTGTGTATGTCTCTCTGTGTCTCTGTGTCTGTGTGTATCTCTGTGTCTGTGTGTCTCTCTCTCTGTCTGTGTGTCTCTCTCTCTGTCTGTGTGTCTCTCTCTTTGTCTGTGTGTGTCTCTCTCTCTGTGTCTGTGTGTGTGTCTCTCTCTGTGTCTGTCTTTTTGTGTCTGTGTGTGTCACTCTCTGTGTCTGTGTGTGTGTCTCTCTCTGTGTCTGTGTGTGTCTGTGTGTCTCTGTGTGTCTGTGTGTCTGTGTGTCTCTCTCTGTGTCTGTGTGTCTCTCTCTGTGTCTGTGTGTCTCTCTCTGTGTCTGTGTGTCTGTCTTTGTGTCTGTGTGTCTGTCTTTGTGTCTGTGTCTGTCTCTCTCTGTGTCTATGTGTGTGTGTGTGTGTGTGTGTGTGTGTCTCTCTCTGTGTCTGTGTGTCTGTGTCTGTGTGTCTTTCTCTGTGTCTGTGTGTCTCTCTGTGTGTCTGTGTGTCTCTCTGTGTGTCTGTGTCTGTCTCTCTCTGTGTCTATGTGTGTGTGTGTGTGTGTGTGTGTGTGTCTCTCTCTGTGTCTGTCTGTGTCTGTGCGTCTCTCTCTGTGTCTGTGTGTCTCTTTCTGTGTCTGTGTGTCTCTCTGTGTGTCTGTGTGTTTCTCTGTAGATCAGTGATGATGAAACGGAGGATAGATATGACGATGATAATGGTAATGATGATGATGAAGATGTATGTTACCACCCTCAGTGCCTCCATGAGCCACATCAACACCATTGGCTCTCTGGACCGAGCATCAAAGGTTGCGGGGTCGTCGGGGGTTGCTATGACGGAGATGGCCATGTCGTGTCGTAGCATGGCAACACTCAGCCGCCTGGCGCCATACGGAGGGGAGGCTCCGCCCCCTTACGAACTGTCGTTCTCCGTAGAGGAGGTGGTGAGTGATGGATGGATCAGTTGGTTGATTTCATTAGTTGAATGACTGATTGGTTGGTTGACTGTCCAGGTGCGTGATCTGGAGGAGAGGCTGGTGGAGAAGGAACACGAGCTGAAACAGATGAGGAGGAACCTGGATGAGAGTGAAGGAGCCATTGCACAGGTTATGAGTAGACCAGTGTGTGTGTGTGTGTGTGTGTGTGTGTGTGTGTGTGTGTGTGCGCGTGTGTGCGCGTGCGTGCACATATATGTGTGTGTGCGTGTGTGTGTGTGTGTGCGTGCGTGCGTGCGCATATATGCGTGTGTGTGTGCGTGTGGGCGGGATGTGGTTGTGCGTCTATAACTGTCTTTCTTTTTTACCCTCCCCCCTCTAACTCACCCTCCCCCTCTATCTCACCCTCACTCTATCTCCCCCCCCCCCCCCCTTTATCTCTCTCCCCTTCCCTCCCTCCCTGTAGGTGTTTGAAGGTAAACAGCGTCTGTGGGAGAAGGAGTTGGAGGAGTTGAAGCATCTGTACGCCGCCAAGCTGCGTCAGGTTTCCCAGCATGCTCAGCATTCCCAGCATGCACTGCAGCTGCAGCTGCACAAGGCCCAGCAGGAGAAGAACAGACTGCAGGACGAACTGGAAGCTCTGGAAGGGGGGAGACAGAGAGAGGGTCAGGGCAGTCTGAAGGGAACCAGCCCTACTCTGGAGGAGACTCAGTGGCAGGTGAGGGGGTGGGGGGATGGAGTGGGGAAGGTGAGGGGGTTGGGGGATGGAGTGGGGGGGGGGTGGGGGGATGGAGTGGGGAAGGTGAGGGGGTAGGAGGATGTAGTGGGGAAGGTGAGGGGGTAGAAGGATATAGTGGGTAAGGTGAGGGGGTAGGAGGATGTAGTGGGTAAGGTGAGGGTGTAGGAGGATGTAGTGGGGAAGGTGAGGGGGTAGAAGGATGTAGTGGGTAAGGTGAGGGGGTAGGAGGATGTAGTGGGTAAGGTGAGGGTGTAGGAGGATGTAGTGGGGAAGGTGAGGGGGTAGAAGGATGTAGTGGGTAAGGTGAGGGGGTAGGAGGATGTAGTGGGTAAGGTGAGGGTGTAGGAGGATGTAGTGGGGAAGGTGAGGGGGTAGAAGGATGTAGTGGGTAAGGTGAGGGTGTAGGAGGATGTAGTGGGGAAGGTGAGGGTGTAGGAGGATGTAGTGGGGAAGGTGAGGGGGTAGAAGGATGGAGAGTTGTAGGTAAGTGAAGGTAAAAACATAGAGATGGGTCCGTGAACTAAGAGGACGGAGGACAGGCATAGGTTAATTTTTATTGTTTATTTCACTTTTGTATATTACCTACCTCACTTGCTTTAGCAATGTTAATACATGTTTCCCATGCCAATAAAGCCCCTTGAATTGAATTGAATTGAGAGGAGGAATTGACTGAGGGATGCTGGTGAAGAGCAGGGTTTATTTAACATCCTCTTTCACCACCCCTCCCTCCTTACCTTTCAGGTGTGTCAGAAGTCGGGTGAGATCTCGTTGTTGAAGCAACAGCTGCGTGATTCCCAGGCGGAGGTGACCAGCAAGCTGTCAGAGCTGTTCCAGCTGAAGACCCAGCTGAGAGAGACCAGAGGAGAGCTGCAGAGAAGTGATGGACAGATAGACACGCTGCAGACAGCCCTACAGGGGGCGCAACTTCGACAACTGGAGAAAGGTGGTGCAGAGGAGAGTGGAACACTAGAGTCTCGAGGATCAGGAGGGGCATCAGGTATGTGGTCCTCTGTAGCTCAGTTGGTCGTGCATGGCGCTTGCACCGCCAGGGTTGTGGGTTTGATTCCTGGGGCCACATATACCTAAAATGTATGCAAGCATGACTGTACGTCGCTTTTGATAAAAGTGTTTGTTAAAGATCATTTATTGTCATGTTGTGTTTGATTGTTGTGTTTGATTGTTATTTAATGTTGTGTTATGTTTGATTGTTGTGTTTGATTGTTGTGTTTGATTGTTGTGTTTGATTGTTGTGTTTGATTGTTGTGTTTGATTGTTGTGTTTGATTGTTGTGTTTGATTGTTGTGTTTGATTGTTGTGTTTGATTGTTGTGTTTGATTGTTGTGTTTGATTGTTGTGTTTGATTGTTGTGATTGATTGTTGTGTTTGATTGTTGTGATTGATTGTTGTGTTTGATTGTTGTGATTGATTGTTGTGTTTGATTGTTGTGTTTGATTGTTGTGATTGATTGTTGTGTTTGATTGTTGTGTTTGATTGTTGTGTTTGATTGTTGTGATTGATTGTTGTGTTTGATTGTTGTGTTTGATTGTTGTGTTTGATTGTTGTGATTGATTGTTGTGTTTGATTGTTGTGATTGATTGTTGTGTTTGATTGTTGTGTTTGATTGTTGTGTTTGATTGTTGTGATTGATTGTTGTGATTGATTGTTGTGTGATTGTTGTGTTTGATTGTTGTGTTTGATTGTTGTGATTGATTGTTGTGTTTGATTGTTGTGATTGATTGTTGTGTTTGATTGTTGTGTTTGATTGTTGTGTTTGATTGTTGTGATTGATTGTTGTGATTGATTGTTGTGATTGATTGTTGTGTGATTGTTGTGTTATGTTGTATTTGATAGTTATTTAATGTTACATTATGTTTGATAGTTATTTAATGTTACATTATGTTTGATAGTTATTTAATGTTACATTATGTTTGATAGTTATTTAATGTTACATTATGTTTGATAGTTATTTAATGTTACATTATGTTTGATAGTTATTTAATGTTACATTATGTTTGATAGTTATTTAATGTTACATTATGTTTGATAGTTATTTAATGTTACATTATGTTTGATAGTTATTTAATGTTACATTATGTTTGATAGTTATTTAATGTTACATTATGTTTGATAGTTATTTAATGTTACATTATGTTTGATAGTTATTTAATGTTACATTATGTTTGATAGTTATTTAATGTTACATTATGTTTGATAGTTATGTAATGTTATATTATGTTTGATAGTTATGTAATGTTATATTATGTTTGATAGTTACGTTACATTATGTTTGATTGGCATGTGTTTGTGTGACTAATGTTACTGTGTTGACCAATAAGCTAATTGGTGATCATTAAATTGTCTTTATCTCTCGCTTTCTCTCTGCTCACCTCTCTTTCTCTTCCTCCTCTTCCCCTCTCTCTCTCTCTCCCTCCCTCTCTTTATCTTCCCTCTCTCTCTCTCTTTCTCTTCTTCCTCTTTCCCTCTCTTTCTCTTCCTCCTCTTCCCCTCTCTCTCTCCCTCCCTCTTTTTATCTTCCTCCTCTCTCTCCCTCCCTCTCTTTATCTTCCCTCTCTCCCTCCCTCTCTTTATCTTCCCTCTCTCTCTCTCCCTCTTTCTCTTCCTCCTCTTTCCCTCTCTCTCCCTCCCTCTGTATCTTCCCTCTCTCTCCCTCCCTCTGTATCTTCCCTCTCTCACCCTCCCTCTCTGTATCTTCCCTCTCTCTCCCTCCCTCTTTATCTTCCCTCTCTCTCTCCCTCTCTTTATCTTCCCTCTCTCCCTTCTTCTCTTTATCTTCCCTCTCTCTCACTCCCTCTGTATCTTCCCTCTCTCTCCCTCCCTCTTTTTATCTTCCTCCTCTCTCTCTTCTTCCCTCTCTCTCTTTAACTGTAGGTCCTACAGAGGAGCGTCTGCGAGCAGAGCTGTTATTAGAGCGTTGTCAGAGCGAGGCCCAGGCTACGGCCTTCGAGCAGGAGAGACAGACGTGGCAGACAGAGAAGGAGAAAGTAATCTGCTACCAGAGAGAGCTGCAGGCCAGCTACCTGGACATGTACCGCCACAACCAACTACTGGAGAGAGAACTATACCTGCTCAGAGGAGAAGGAGTCGGAGGAACACTGGAGAGAGAACTATACCTGCTCAGAGGAAGAGGAGAAGGAGGAACACTGGAGAGAGAACTATACCTGCTCAGAGGAAGAGGAGAAGGAGGAACACTGGAGAGGGAACTGCAAGATGTGAGGGGAGGAAGAGGAGGAGAAGGAGGAGGGCGAGAGATGGAAGAATACAGTAACGAGTCACTGGAGAGAGAAGTGCAGGAGGTGAGGAGAGGAAGAGGAGGAGGAGAGAGAGAAAGAGGAGAGGAAGACAGCATACCTCCTCCTGGTCTTCCCTGGATAGAGAGGATAGAGTCGTCTGAGATTTGACTGAGTGGACACTAGATGGGGGGCCCATTCCAAACCAAACACTCAACCCCTCTTCCTATCTCCTTGATGAATACTCAGGCTTCTTACAGACTTTAAAGGACAGGAGGGGCCCCATTCCAAACCAAATCCTCACCCCTTATCTTTATTTCCTTGTGGAGGGCCCAGTTCCAATTCCAAAACAACACTGCACTCCTATACCTGTGTGAACTAGACTGAATAGTGTGCATATATAATCAGCAATACAATGATACCCTCTCTGGTACTGTTTTTTGGAAGTTCCACTTCCTACTTCCTGTTTCAATCCACCAATAAATGACAACTTCCTGTTTCAGTCCACCAATCAATGACAGCGTATTAGAGTCGAGAACACTTTACAATCCTTCAAGCACGACACCGACCAAACCTCACTTTAGAGGGCTGCTTGTATGTACAAAGGATAATAATAATAATAATAATAAACCTATTTGTAAATGTTACTTATTCAAATGTTGTTCTGTGTGTATATAATCAAACCAGTGAGTTTGATAGTTCCGATCCTCACAGCCGTTCTGTGGGCTTGAAGTTCAAACACTGACTGGGGGAAAGTAAGGGTAGGAATACGTCCCAAATGGCACCCTATACCCTGTATAGTGCACTACTTTTGACCAGGACCAATGGGGCTCTTGTCAAAAGTAGTGCACTACATAGGAAATAGGGAGCCGTTTCAGATGCAACCTAGAACGTTGTCCAAAGGATCTAAAGGGATTTGGGTTTTGTCCCGGTGAGGTGAGGTACGGTCATTGTCACTGGATAATAAGTCTAGTGTGTAGAGTAGGCCTAATGTAAATGACATTAAAAGTTCTCTTCATTCAGGGAGCGTCCAGGGAGCTGGGCTCAGAGGAGAAACATAACATCACTAGACCATCAGAGGCCAACACGCGGATGATGTTGCTCTGCCATTAACAAGGGGAATTTTAGTCTTGTTTTTGTTGTTGGAAAATGACCCTTTAAGAAACCTGTAATACTGTAACAATACTGTATTCAGGACATTTTATGGAATTTATATTTGTCATGTGATTCTATTTTCTGTCCCCAAATCACTATATTGTGATCTGTATATAGTTGTTAGTTAGATATACTAATGCTGCAGAAGCATGTACTCTTTGAGGAAATAGCCTGAATAGCCTGATATTACAGCGCTGGCCGTTATTCTGCATCCCATTGGGCTAATTACTGATCATCTATTGTTGCTGTCGGAGAAAAAAGCTCATCTCCTAAACGGATATTTTCAGCAAATGGAAGAAAATTGCCATATTTTCCCATTAACAAACATACAATTACAAAACTTTTCTCAAGTTATTTTGAATACATTTTATTGGTCCTAGATTCATTAAATATTCAGAGTTCATTGACGGGAGTTACTGCTTTCAATACATGTAAAAAAAAATATATATATATATATGGCAAAAATAGTTTTTCATCGGACAGCAACGTTTTGTTTAGGGAAAAATAAATACTGTACTGTGACTTGTGTTAAACCACTGGAGTGAAATAAATATATATATAAATATATATATTATATGTTGGTTCTGAATTTCTATAATAAACATTTATCAAGTGGTGTGAGAGATTCTTTGAGGGCTGTTTCTTTTACGTTAGCAGTTGTCTAAGTAATAAAAACAAAATCACAACCTGTATCTACACCTTGTAGTAATTCATTGGTAGGGTATACTACACTATACTACACACTATATACTATGCTATACTACACTGAACCCGGTAACATACATAAACCCTAGTCTTGTACTACACAGTAAAAATAAAAGTGTTTATTTAACTCCTAAGAGTGAATTCAACACTGTTTCAGATAACATTTGGTCCCATTCTACATAGTGTTAAAGTTACTCTACAAGTAGTGTCACATTTTCAGAGTCAATTTGACTCAAAATGATGTTACAATTCACACATGTGTAATAATATTTTTTTATTCCACGGAATTGAGTTGAATTTACACTGCAATTACTGCATCATTTTACACAAATTTTTACAAGACAAAAATTCCCCTTGTTGTTAGTACTCATCCTGGGTTATGTCAACACACATTTTTACACCCCCTTTTTTAACTGTCTACATTCATCTCAGACTTGGTTACCTTTCCCCCCATCCTCCTGGGACTTTAAATACCTATTTGTTGTGTGCAGGACTGGACAATGGGAGAATCTCAATTGCCTACTGTTCGCCTTCTTCTCAAAACCCATTGGAGGAGAAGGTCAGAGGGGCGGGACTCCTGGCTTATTTATCCAATGGGTTTTGAGAAGGTGGAGAGGACACGAGGAGTATGCAACTGAGATTCTCCCAATATCTGTAGTGAAGGAGACTATTAACTGAGAGATTAGTTTTTGTGGCCCCTCTGAACTACGGATTGGAGGAATCTGCTAGGAAAGTCCCCTTTACAATGTCTCGGCCTTGGATCCTTATCACCACACACCCTGTCACTCCCCTGTACAAACCTGGCCCTTACATACCTCCTCCCTGAGTTTGGACATTAGAGGGCAGAGGTCAGCCTAGATGTGAACAGAGGAGGATCTTTGTTAGCGTAAGGAACAGGTCTTTCCATGGGAGCCAGCCAAGGTAAGCTGAAGAGAAGGGGAGTGGCTGCCCTGTGTGGTTTTGTGAAGTTGAGTGCTGGACACACAAACACCCAGTGTTCTTTTAGAACCCTGATGGAAAAATATTTGTGTATGTACCACAGGAGGTTGGTGCAACCTTAATTGGGGAGGACGGACTCGTAGTAATGGCATGATCGGAATATATGGAATGGCATCCAACTCATTAAACACCTGGTTTCCATTCACTCCATCCCAGCCCTTATTGACCCCTCCTGCCACCCACTCTCAAGCATATTTGACTTGTGTAGTTGCCAGGTTCACAGTTTGAGCAGTTAGCAAACAGCCCTGTTTTAGACTTGACGTGTATGTTCCCGGGGGGGGGGGGTCAAGCCAAACACCATCTCTCCCTCTGACTCACCAACCTCCATCTAACATTATATAAACCAGGGCTTAATATAACTCCACAACTCACATAGGTGACTGTGAGAGGGCGATTGTCTTCTGAGTGTGGGTTGATGAACGATATTAACTCATGATTCTGTGTTGCTGCTCTGTATGTAGGAGGGACTCTACACATGCAACCCACACTGCTCGGATTGCAAGCATTCAATGTTAGGCAGCTTACAGTATTACTTACAACTGTACCACACACTAGTTAAAGTCAACAGTTTTTTGCGTGAAGTGAATACAGCTAGCCCAGGTGGAGATGTTTCTGCAACTAAAATCTCAGGCTGAGGCATCTGGTGTGGTAAGGCCGCCATCTGGTGGCATCTGCAGGAAGAGCATGTGAGTCAATAATAGTAGCTAGTATTGGCTGTCACCAAAAAATAACTACCCGCTACATCTTCCTGCAGCTAACCAAACAGAAAAACAACCAAACTCTGACATCTTCCTGCAGCTAACCAAACAGAAAAACAACCAAACTGACATCTTCCTGCAGCTAACCAAACAGAAAAACAACCAAACTCTGACATCTTCCTGCAGCTAACCAAACAGAAAAACAACCAAACTGACATCTTCCTGCAGCTAACCAAGCAGAAAAACAACCAAACTGACATCTTCCTGCAGCTAACCAAACAGAAAAACAACCAAACTGACATCTTCCTGCAGCTAACCAAACAGAAAAACAACCAAACTGACATCTTTCTGCAGCTAACCAAACAGAAAAACAACCAAACTGACATCTTCCTGCAGCTAACCAAACAGAAAAACAACCAAACTGACATCTTCCTGCAGCTAACCAAACAGAAAAACAACCAAACTGACATCTTTCTGCAGCTAACCAAACAGAAAAACAACCAAACTGACATCTTCCTGCAGCTAACCAAACAGAAAAACAACCAAACTGACATCTTCCTGCAGCTAACCAAACAGAAAAACAAAACTGACATCTTCCTGCAGCTAACCAAACAGAAAAACAACCAAACTGACATCTTCCTGCAGCTAACCAAACAGAAAAACAACCAAACTGACATCTTTCTGCAGCTAACCAAACAGAAAAACAACCAAACTCAGACATCTTCCTGCAGCTAACCAAACAGAAAAACAACCAAACTGACATCTTCCTGCAGCTAACCAAACAGAAAAACAACCAAACTGACATCTTCCTGCAGCTAACCAAACAGAAAAACAACTAAACTCGGATACATTTCACAAACATAAAAACAGAGTTGGAGTATAAAGTTTTTATTCCATTTCAAGATGCAAGTATAATATGAAACATGTTAGAGAATAAATATGTACAATAAAACTGGAATAAAGAAGCAGGTAAAAGGCAAACCTATCAGACAAGAACTCAATAACTCTGACTGCTGGAAAAGAAAAAGAACCCAAGGAAGTAGCCATTACAGATCTTAATGTATTCTGGGAAAGGAGGTGAATGATTGTCAACCAAAAGCAGGAAATAAAATGTCAACTAAACACAAAAGAAACGTGTACACACAAATAAAGACCTGTTACCATCATTCATTCTGACTGGAGATCAGAGTTTATATAATGGCTGACTGCTACCATGTGTCGGCTGTTAAAGATATGCTGGTGCAGACCTTGCTGACGTCACCATTTCATGGGCTGGTATGACGTCGCCATTTCATGGGCTGGTATGACATCACCATTTCATGGGCTGGTATGACATCACCATTTCATGGGCTGGTATGACGTCACCATTTCATGGGCTGGTATGACGTCGCCATTTCATGGGCTGGTATGACGTCACCATTTCATGGGCTGGTATGACGTCACCATTTCATGGGCTGGTATGACATCACCATTTCATGGGCTGGTATGACGTCACCATTTCATGGGCTGGTATGACATCACCATTTGATGGGCTGGGAGCTATCCGTTTGGTCCAAGGAGAAGGATTTGATCATGGATCCAATACTGATGTTGCTATTTTGTGGCAGGATTAGATTTCATAAAAAGGTATAAAGTTACTTAAGGTTTCACTATTTTACAGGAGACTTGATTCTAGCGATGATAAATAAAAACTAAATCAGACTTCACAGTAGTATCATTTGTTTTTGTTAAATACATCAGCCTACACAGAACAAGAAACAGGAAAATTATTGTTATTGGAGGCAGTTGCAAAATCAATCAGCCAATTGACCCTCGACCTCTCCATGATCACAACTGCTGATCATCACACATACATGTACTGTAACCCATAGTGACTTTCAACCAATCAGGGCCTTTATTACATCATAGCCAATAGGCAATATTTTACTTTTTTTACAATCAGTGTTCCATTCACAAACTGTAACCACGGTCACCTCAACCTATCAGCCAATCACAACCTCTCAATACAATATATATGTGAATATACTTTCTCAGAGGCCACTTAGCTTTACCTCTGTAATATAGAAGTTTAAATACTCTCCTGAAATCAGACAACTTCCTAAAAACCATAATGTCACATCACCTAACATCCATTCAACCGACCATTCTGTGTTCTGAGGAAAGCCTACAGATGGATATATAGAGGATTCTGTGTTCTGAGGAAAGCCTACAGATGGATATATAGAGGATTCTGTGTTCTGAGGAAAGCCTACAGATGGATATATAGAGGATTCTGTGTTATGAGGAAAGCCTACAGATGGATATATAGAGGATTCTGTGTTCTGAGGAAAGCCTACAGATGGATATATAGAGGAAAGAAACAAGGAACAGTCGTCCAAAAACTCTACAACTCAACTTGATACCCCATGATAACGCATCATCACATCCTTAACAAGAATTAGCCTATAGTAAGTTCTGCGGGCAGCTGCAAATGAGTGTCAATGAATTAATGATCCTTTTGAGATCTCTCTCTCTCAGGAGGTAGGATGGGGGATTTACAGGGGTCCTGGGGTAGCTCAAAGGAGCTCCACTTTGCCTGGGGGTTTCCAGGGGGTTTCAGGAAACAGGATGGGGGATCAAAAGAAGATCTGCTTGGCATCTGACGGGTTCTGCTCCATGGGACAGTAGGGGCATTTCAGCCTGAGGAGATGGAGGACAGAGTTAGACATATACAGACCGGCAGGAGAGTTTAACCACAGAGTTCCACAGGTCTGACTGTCAATGGTTGAGTGCCTGTTTGTCTGCCTGTCTGTCTGTCAACCTGGATCAGACTCACTTTCCAGCGTTGGTGAGTTTGTTGAGGGCGTCTCTGGAGATGACGTGTCCACAGATGAGCTTCATGGGAGGGTTGCTCTCTGACGTCTGCTGTCGGAGGATGGGACAGGCGAACACAGAGTGGTACCAGCACTTCTTCCCCAGATCTATCTCAATCTGGAGGGAGGGGAGACAGGACCGCTCCGTTACCCTTCTATGACAACCTTCTTTAATAATCCATTATAAATGGTTATACACTGCTCAAAAAAATAAAGGGAACACTAAAATAACACATCCTAGATCTGAATGAATTAAATATTCTTATTAAATACTTTTTTCTTCACACAGTTGAATGTGCTGACAACAAAATCACACAAAAATGATCAATGGAAATCAAATGTATCAACCCATGGAGGTCTGGATTTGGAGTCACACTCAAAATTAAAGTGGAAAACCACACTACAGGCTGATCCAACTTTGATGTAATGTCCTTAAAACAAGTAAAAATGAGGCTCAGCAGTGTGTGTGGCCTCCACGTGCCTGTATGACTTCCCTACAACGCCTGGGCATGCTCCTGATGAGGTGGCGGATGGTCTCCTGAGGGATCTCCTCCCAGACCTGGACTAAAGCATCCACCAACTCCTGGACAGTCTGTGGTGCAACGTGGCGTTGGTGGATGGAGCGAGACATGATGTCCCAGATGTGCTCAATTGGATTCAGGTCTGGGGAACGAGCGGGCCAGTCCATAGCATCAATGCCTTCCTCTTGCAGGAACTGCTGACACACTCCAGCCACATGAGGTCTAGCATTGTCTTGCATTAGGAGGAACCCAGGGCCAACCGCACCAGCATATGGTCTCACAAGGGGTCTGAGGATCTCATCTCGGTACCTAATGGCAGTCAGGCTACCTCTGGCGAGCACCACCCCACACCATGACTGACCCACCGCCAAACCGGTCATGCTGGAGGATGTTGCAGGCAGCAGAACGTTCTCTACGGTGTCTCCAGACTGTCACATCTGTCACATGTGCTCAGTGTGAACCTGCTTTCATCTGTGAAGAGCACAGGGCACCAGTGGCGAATTTGCCAATCTTGGTGTTCTCTGGCAAATGAAAAACGTCCTGCACGGTGTTGGGCTGTAACCACAACCCCCACCTGTGGACGTCGGGCCCTCAT
Source organism: Oncorhynchus mykiss (assembly GCF_013265735.2). NCBI lineage: Eukaryota > Metazoa > Chordata > Actinopteri > Salmoniformes > Salmonidae > Oncorhynchus > Oncorhynchus mykiss. Next base: position 29,963,425 of record NC_048578.1, on the reverse strand, counting down.
ACCACCCTCATGGAGTCCGTTTCTGACCATTTGAGCAGACACATGCACATTTGTGGCCTGCTAGAGATCATTTTGCAGGGCTCTGGCAGTGCGCCTCCTGCTCCTCCTTGCACAAAGGCAGAGGTAGCGGTCCTGCTGCTGGGTTGTTGCCCTCCTATGGCCTCCTCCACGTCTCCTGATGTACTGGCCTGTCTCCTGGTAGCGCCTCCATGCTCTGGACACTACGCTGACAGACACAGCAAACCTTGCCACAGCTCGCATTGATGTGCCATCCTGGATGAGCTGCACTACCTGAGCCACTTGTGTGGGTTGTAGACTCCGTCTCATGCTACCACTAGAGTGAAAGCACCGCCAGCATTCAAAAGTGACCAAAACATCAGCCAGGAAGCATAGGAACTGAGAAGTGATCTGTGGTCCCCACCTGCAGGACCACTCCTTTATTGGGGGTGTCTTGCTAATTGCCTATAATTTCCACCTGTTGTCTATTCCATTTGCACAACAGCATGTGAAATTTATTGTCAATCAGTGTTGCTTCCTAAGTGGACAGTTCGATTTCACAGAAGTGTGATTGACTTGGAGTTACATTGTGTTGTTTAAGTGTTGCCTTTATTTTTTTGAGCAGTGTAGTATTATACATGTTATTTTTGATTTATTTTCTATTTCATGAATAGTTAAAATAGTTATGAATTACAATTCTTGCTTTTAAATGCTAATAGGATTACTCTGGGATTACCACCCAGAGAAAGTCACCCAGAGAAAGTCATGAGAGAAAAGCAGAGAGCTTAGAGAGGGAGACTTACAGGCAGCTCGTCCTTGTGTGTCCAGACTCCACTACACTGTCTCTGTTCAATCACCTGTTTGATGTTCATCAGGACTGGCAGAGCCATGCAGCCTGACGCAAAACTGACAAAGAATTCAACACAGAGAGACACACATGGAAATCACAGATATCGTTGAAGTTGGAAGTTTACATACAGCTTAGCTAAATACATTTAAACTCAGTTTTTCACAATTACTGACATTTAATCCTAGTAACAATTCCCTGTCTTAGGTTAGTTAGGATCACCACTTTGTTTTAAGAATGTGAAATGTCAGAGTAATTGCAGAGAGAATGATTTATTTCAGCTTTTATTTATTTCATCACATTCCCAGTGGGTCAGAAGTTTACACACACTCAATTAGTATTTGGTAGCATTGCCTTTAAATTGTTTAACTTGGGTCAAATGTTTCGGGTAGCCTTCCACAAGCTTCCCACAATAAGTTGGGTGAATTTTGGCCAATTCCTCCTGACAGAGCTGGTGTAACTGGGTCAGGTTTGTAGGCCTCCTTGCTCGCACACGCTTTTTCAGTTCTGCCCAAACATGTTCTATAGGATTGAGGTCAGGGCTTTGTGATGGCCACTCCAATACCTTGACTTTGTTGTCCTTAAGCCATTTTGCCACAACTTTGGAAGTATGCTTGTGGTCATTGTCCATTTAGAAGACCCATTTGTGACCAAGCTATAACTTCCTGACTGATGTCTTGAGATGTGGCTTCAATATATCCACCTAATTTTCCTTCCTCATGATGCCATCTATTTTGTGAAGAGCACCAGTCCCTCCTGCAGCAAAGCACCCCCACAACATGATGCTGCAACCCCCGTGCTTCATGGTTGGGATGGTGTTCTTTGGCTAGCAAGCCTCCCCCTTTTTCCTCCAACCATAACGATGGTCATTATGGCCAAACAGTTCTATTTTTGTTTCATCAGACCAGAGGACATTTCTCCAAAAAGTACAATCTTTGTCCCCATGTGCAGTTGCAAACCGTAATCTGGCTTTTTTATGTCGGTTTTGGAGCAGTGGCTTCTTCCTTGCTGAGTTGCCTTTCAGGTTATGTTGATATAGGACTCGTTTTACTGTGGCTATAGATACTTTTGTACCTGTTTCCTCCAGCATCTTCACATGGTCCTTTGCTGTTGTTATAGATTTGCACTTTTCTCACCACAGTATGTTCATCTCTAGGAGACAGAACGCGTCTCCTTCCTGAGCGGTATGACAGCTGCGTGGTCCCATGGTGTTTATACTTGCGTACTATTGTTTGTACAGATGAACGTGGTACCTTCAGGCATTTGGAAATTGCTGCCAAGGATGAACAAGACTTATGGAGGTCTACAATTTTTTTTCTGGGGTCTTGGCTGATTTCTTTTGATTTTCCCATGATGTCAAGCAAAGAGGCACTGAGTTTGAAGGTAGGCCTTGAAATACATCCACAGGTACACCTCCAATAGGTTAATTGACATCATTTCAGTCAATCAGAAGCTTCTAAAGCCATGACATAATATCCTGGAATTTCCCAAGCTGATTAAAGGCGTATGTAAACTTCTGACCCACTCAAATTGTGATACAGTGAAATAATCTGTCTGTAAACAAATTGTTGGAAAAATGACTTGTGACATACACAAAGTAGATGTCCTAACCGACCTGCCAAAACTATAGTTTGTTAACAAGACATTTGTGAAGTGGTTGAAAAACGAGTTTTAATGACTCCAACCTAAGTCTATGTAAACTTCCGACTTCAACTGTACATACTGCAGTGAAAAACAATGACAAGGAATCTTACTATCAGCGTTATACTGCTGTGTGTGTGTGTGTGTCTAACCTGACACTGAGAGGTGACTCTACAGATAGCCCCAGCAGAGCGCAGGCGTCCCTGGTGAAGCTGTTACAGATGTCAGCCCACTGGTTGGTCTCTAACAGAGAGCGGTAGGGAGAGTTCTCTATGCCGTGCCGCAGGTACACCAGACTACCCATGAGGATCTGGATGTCTGGGGGAGAGAAGACACTGCTGTAATGGATTTCTGGAGGGAGAGGTCTGGGGGAGAGGAGACAGTGTTATTCAGGGTGTCTGGGGGAGAGGAGACAGTGTTATTCAGGGTGTCTGGGGGAAGAGGAGACAGTGTTATTCAGGGTGTCTGGGGGAAGAGGAGACAGTGTTATTCAGGGTGTCTGGGGGAAGAGGAGACAGTGTTATTCAGGGTGTCTGGGGGAAGAGGAGACAGTGTTATTCAGGGTGTCTGGGGGAAGAGGAGACAGTGTTATTCAGGGTGTCTGGGGGAAGAGGAGACAGTGTTATTCAGGGTGTCTGGGGGAAGAAGAGACAGTGTTATTCAGGGTGTCTGGGGGAAGAGGAGACAGTGTTATTCAGGGTGTCTGGGGGAAGAGGAGACAGTATTATTCAGGGTGTCTGGGGGAAGAGGAGACGGTGTTATTCAGGGTGTCTGGGGGAAGAGGAGACGGTGTTATTCAGGGTGTCTGGGGGAAGAGGAGACAGTGTTATTCAGGGTGTCTGGGGGAAGAGGAGACAGTGTTATTCAGGGTGTCTGGGGGAAGAGGAGACAGTGTTATTCAGGGTGTCTGGGGGAAGAGGAGACAGTGTTATTCAGGGTGTCTGGGGGAAGAGGAGACGGTGTTATTCAGGGTGTCTGGGGGAAGAGGAGACGGTGTTATTCAGGATGTCTGGGGGAGAGGAGACAGTGTTATTCAGGGTGTCTGGGGGAGTAGAGACCGTATTATTCAGGATGTCTGGGGGAGAGGAGAAGGTGTTATTCAGCATGTCTGTGGGAGAGGAGACAGTGTTATTCAGGGTGTCTGGGGGAGTAGAGGCCGTGTTATTCAGGATGTCTGGGGGAGAGGAGAAGGTGTTATTCAGCATGTCTGGGGGAGAGGAGAAGGTGTTATTCAGCATGTCTGTGGAAGAGGAGACAGTGTTATTCAGGGTGTCTGGGGGAGAGGAGAAGGTGTTATTCAGCATGTCTGGGGGAGAGGAGAAGGTGTTATTCAGCATGTCTGTGGGAGACAGGGGTTATGGAGGAGGGAGGAAGGAAGGTGTCCATTCACAGACTATTGGAACAGATCATTAGTCAGTCAGCTGGTAAGAGAAAGAAGCTATGAAGTCGTGTAAGAAAGCTATTGAGAAAACAAAAATGAGGGTTTCTTATTGGACTGGTTGTTCCTTCCTGTTTCAATAAAAAGATATATATATATATATATATATATATATATGTTTGGTGCCTAATGAACATCCTTGTCAAAAAGCTCTTCAAGACCACCAGGAGGCCCCAGCCAGGGTATGTCTGTCCCTACCTCTCTTCAAGACCACCAGGAGGCCCCAGCCAGGGTATGTCTGTCCCTACCTCTCTTCAAGACCACCAGGAGGCCCCAGCCAGGGTATGTCTGTCCCTACCTCTCTTGAAGACCACCAGAAGGCCCCAGCCAGGGTATGTCTGTCCCTACCTCTGGTGCTATGAGGTGAAGGACTGTTAGTGCCTACGTTCAGACCATCATATATCTGCTGCCTAAATTTCTATCTGTCCCACCCTGCTGACCTGAACAGGGCCCAGGCTGTCTGTGTTCCTACCTCTCTGGTGCTGCGAGGCGAAGGGCTGGAAGTGCCTGGCGTACTGTAGCGCCTCCAGTTGGTTGGTGATGCCTCCGTTTAACAGGCTGATGAAGTAGAGGCGGTGCAGCTTGAACTCCAGGGTACTGTTCAGGTCCAGCAGGCGCTGCCGGTTTGTTACTGCCCACCTGGATTGTAATCATTAGTGCATACTGTAGCAAACAGTTGTAAATTGAAAACAATCATTTCTATTGGACAAATTCAGGTAGGTCCCTCCCCGTTTCCTTCTGTTTGGTTCTGTTTGGCTCCTAGTGAATAGACCCCAATTCAATCAATTCAGGAAGTCAACTGAAATTCTAATTGACCGTCAACCCTGGCATTTCAGATCTCAATTGTGTTCACTACTCTAAAGTTAATCAGTTACTGAATGGCTGAAAATGATCAAAGAGGGGTTTGATTCACATTCAACTGCACACAGAGAGGAAGTACAGTACATACTCTAGTGCTGGTCTGAGGTCAGTATATAACAGAGAGGAGGTACAGGACATACTCTAGTGCTGGTCTGAGGTCAGTATATAACAGAGAGGAGGTACAGTACATACTCTAGTGCTGGTCTGAGGTCAGTATATAACAGAGAGGAGGTACAGGACATACTCTAGTGCTGGTCTGAGGTCCTGCATCCTCAAGGCCTCCAGGATCCTGTTGAGTTCCAAGAACGGCTGCTTCATGCTCATGTCAATCACTACTCCAGACTCCTGGGAGACACACAAACAACAGAGAAGCCAGGCAGTTGTAATGCATATGAAATACACCAAATGTCTTTTCTTTCTGGGGACCAATAGGGTGTGCAGGCTTTTGTTTCATCTCAGTTGTTTACCTGACATAGGTCCTCTGCCACGCTCAGCATGCCTTGTCTGTACAGGTGTTCCACAATGGTCTCACTCAGGTACTTCTGTCTCTCAGGTGAGTCCCACACGGTCTCTGCCACCACTGCACTCACCTCTGCATCAAAGTTCTACAGACACACAACCAGGAAACAACCAAAGGAAACCGGAAATAAAACACACAGAATCTGCTGAAATTTCTCCCTTGTGTGCTTAAGGTACATTTTATAAACCGCAAGGGAGTTGTGTCATCATTCATCTTTTCTAAAAATGTAAAGATTCTATAATGAAAGTATTTATTGGGAAACTCTCACCCTGTCGATAGCTTTGCCCACTTTGGAGACACTGCCGTGGATGTCCTTGTGTCTGGAGGCCAGCAGCTGTACCGTTTCTTTAATGTTCTTACAACACTGGGCCATGGTCTGAGACAGCACCGAAAGATCTGCATCTTGTACCCCTGAAGGAGAGCCATATATTTAGAGAGCTGGTACATTGAGGTTTCTGCATTGTGATTGACATGACACAAAACTCTATGGCAGCCATGTTGGCGCCGTAGAAATACAATGACTTACACCATGCCATTGTTGAATACTCCTTTCTGATTGGCATGAAGAGCATTCTAGAGCGTGCATTATTTCCCCATAACGCACGGTATATTTGCACGGTGGAATTCAACGGCTATAGTTCATTCTTACATGTTCTATGTTTGAGCTGCTTTTGAATGCATAGACCCTCGTTGATTGTCCCTTACATATTTCTATGGTTATCAACCCCATTACATGGGAACATTTTAACAATGCTATGTAACAGAATGTCTAGAATTAGAAAGATATTCAAGTGATGTCTCTGCTCTGAAGGAGACAGCAATCAGGTTCAAACAAATCAGAACATCAAAAGGTTAAAAAAGGTTCAAAGCAGTCCTGTTGAACGCACATAAAGAAACCTATGAATCAATTCTGTGCCGGAACCCTCGCGAGTCAAGGCACGCAACCGGAGCAAAACAACATTTAATTTCTCTTAGGGCCAAATTGTTTAAATAACTTCAATTGCATATTGTTGAAGTGCTTTAGTTGTACTCCTGCATCAAATTCCTCAAATATGGGGCCTGTAACAGTGTGTGCAGGTATCTATCATTCTTTCATTTAGTACCATGCAGCTGCAAATGACTTGATGACTGGAGTGGACACTACTTCTAAACTAGAGCGTGGAGCTGGCTCTGCCTTACCGAATGTAACCAGCTGTCCCCGTAGCTCACAGACGCTGCGTAGTAGTTCATCCAGACGTTCCTCTGACTGGTGTCCGTACATGACGAACCTATGGAGCACCTTCTCCAGCTCCCGCTCCACACACGCACACTGCTCCATACCTAGACTGGGACTCTACCGCATTCACTACCACCTGGGAGAGACAAGACATATGGAACTAGGCCTAGATCACTGGTCCTCAAACCTCTCCCCGGGGACCACCAGACATTTCACAATATTGTTGTAGCCCTGAACCAGCTCACCTGAATCACCTAGTCAAGGGCTTGATGATTCGTTGACAGGTTGAATCAGGTGTGCTAGCTCTGGAATATAGCAAATACATAGAACAACTAGGGGTCCCCGAGTAGAGGTTTGAGAACCACTGAACAAGGTCACAGACAATAGCTCAACATTTTGCAATCCTCCCATAACCCCTACAGTTTTGTTTCACTACTGGTATAACTGATTTAGCCAAACTGGTCAACAAAATCCTATTATTAGTTTAATCAGATTTGCTAGAGCCTAAAGTGTGCAATGGCACAGTATTCATAATCATTGACAGGCAACAGAAAATATGAAAGAAGAACAGTCTATTCTAGATCAACAAGTGCAGAACAGTTGTTAGGCCTGGATGTTTTGGTCTCATTGACAAATTAGGCATTCCTGCTGTATACATTTGAAAAACATTGCTTAGCAACTTTCCTCTTCTCTTCCTAAAATATAAAAACTTTTCTTTTGAATTTTTCATCTGACAAATATAAAAATAGCTATAGTACGAAGCTAAACCTACTGTAAACCAGTGGCTACTTTTGGAACTGCTTTGCTCGCTGAAGCTAATAGGCCCTGTCCATAGCCTCAAACCCTCAAACAATGACATTCGACTGCAAAACAGAGTTTGAACGGTATGCTAACTAGTCAAATCGTTTGCTGACACTTTGTTTGAGTCAAGTAGCTAGCTAAAGACTAACAATATAGCCAGCTATGTTCTTGTTACTTACTCAAAACTGACAACAAATCTCTGATAACAGCTATGGTAGCAAATATCAAGTTAGCTACGCTAGCTAAGCTAACTAGCTATATTCACAACAATATTAACAGTACCAAGCCAGATGGCGTAGCTAGTTATCTAGCTGTATAAGACGTCGTATCAAACACCACTTAGTTACAATGGCGATTATCATACAGCGAGAAATCCTAATGGCAACTGAGACATGTTGGTGAGTAAGTTAGCTTGCTACGTTTGTCGCATAACGTAAACAAACAGCTAGCTAACGGTGATGTAAACCTAGCATGGACCGAAGCTGTTTGTTTGACTTGTCTATAATGGTGTATTGTAATTGATTGTATAGTTAGAAAGATAGCCAGATTGTCCAAATACTTTTTTCAATTCTCAAATATATCAACGACATGTCAGAAAATATAAAAATAAATTAAAATAACAACATAAAACGTCAACATAAACACCACTTGCCTGTCGTGACAGCTATTCTCCACCAGTCGTCCTTCGATCTGCGGAACTTCCTTCCTGTGTAGCATGTCTCGGATTTTCATAATAAAAGTACTGGAGTTACTTTACTCATGAATGCAAGGTTCTTAGACTTGATTCAATGTTTCAGTTTTTACAGAGTGTAAAGATACTATATTTTCAGAGTTCCATCCTCTGATACATAATCATGTATGCCTATAGTATGCCTATAAAACAAGTAAAATGTAGGTTTCAAAGTGATAGCAGTTGATTCCAATATTAAATTGTCTCACAATAGCCTACAACTTCATTGCGAACCCCAGGTGGTGCTGTATGGACGGTTATGCATGGAGATCTATGGCCAGATTGCAGACCTATGGTGAAGACAGGTGTGTGGCTTGGAGCTGTCCAGGGGATTTCCCACCTGTGATATAACTATCTGGTAATGACCCCAGACCGGCATTGATGTGTAAAACACACACACACACACACACAAACATAATTATGCATGTAGATTACTAAAAGTCACTCATAAGACATGTCTCAATTATTCATGTCATCAATAAATTCAAGTTCTCAATTCCGTTACTTCAATAACTTGCATTACCACATACTGAGTGTATCAAAATAAAGAACAATCTTGCACCAGGGATTCTGTGATCAAGCTAATCAGTGGCGATTTTAGCATGTAAATCTTGGTGCGGCAAACTCCCCAAATTGTTTTTAGATGCATGCCTGCAAAGCCACTACACAACACTAAACAATACATTAAGGCACTATAACAGTGACAAACAGTGCCTACATAAAGCCAACGTCTCACCACTGCTACCCCTGGCTATCAGCGGAGTCTTCTCTGGCAGCGAAACAGTTAATTCAGCCTCATTTACTGCCTTTAAAAAGAACATAGCTGATATGACTGACTTGCTTAAACAAATGTGGTTTCTAATGACAATTGAGATGTACAAACTATGGCATAAGGGGACGACAAGCGCATAAGAGGCAATCCGTAATTTTGATTAAAACATTAATGAGGCTACTTTTCTGTTGGTGCATGGTGGTCAAACAAGCAAGGGGTGTCCCACCGATTAGAGAAGCACTAGTAAGTAAGATAAGTGTTGTTCTCTGCAGCTCAGTTGGTCGAGTACGGCTCTTGCAACGCCATCACAGTGAGTTTGATTCCCTGAACCACCCATGCGTAAACATTGATGCAAGCTTGACTGTAAATGGCTTTGGATAAGAGTGTCTGCTAAATGGCATATGTTATTATTACATTAGGATATCTGAACAAGTCAAATTAACTCCAATTGATCTCGTCTTTCACTCCTAATGATCTAAACATGCATGATCACACTTCACAACAGAGGATTGGTGGGATTTTTGCATGGGATCTTTCTAGAAGGCGCAATGAAACCCCCAATAGGCTAGATTACAGTCATGCAAATAAATCCTTACACACACTTGGATTGCTTCAAGTTAGGTGACAGATTCACAAACCACAATTACCCCCCAAAAAGGACAACAAACTAGGGCAGTTGAAAAAAAGACAGATTTGAAATGTAACCCTTCTGGTTTCTATTCAGTCCTGTTTGTCATGAACACTAAGGGGTTGGTTGGTTCTTAAATACCCTCTATTCAGTCCTGTTTGTCATGAACACTAAGGGGTTGGTTTGTCCTTAAATACCCTCTATTCAGTCCTGTTTGTCATGAACACTAAGGGGTTGGTTTGTTCTTAAATACCCTCTATTCAGTCCTGTTTGTCATGAACACTAAGGGGTTGGTTTGTCCTTAAATACCCTCTATTCAGTCCTGTTTGTCATGAACACTAAGGGGTTGGTTGGTTCTAAAATACCCTCTATTCAGTCCTGTTTGTCATGAACACTAAGGGGTTGGTTTGTCCTTAAATACCCTCTATTCAGTCCTGTTTGTCATGAACACTAAGGGGTTGGTTTGTCCTTAAATACCCTCTATTCAGTCCTGTTTGTCATGAACACTAAGGGGTTGGTTTGTCCTTAAATACCCTCTATTCAGTCCTGTTTGTCATGAACACTAAGGGGTTGGTTTGTCCTTAAATACCCTCTATTCAGTCCTGTTTGTCATGAACACTAAGGGGTTGGTTTGTCCTTAAATACCCTCTATTCAGTCCTGTTTGTCATGAACACTAAGGGGTTGGTTTGTCCTTAAATACCCTCTATTCAGTCCTGTTTGTCATGAACACTAAGGGGTTGGTTTGTTCTTAAATACCCTCTATTCAGTCCTGTTTGTCATGAACACTAAGGGGTTGGTTGGTTCTTAAATACCCTCTATTCAGTCCTGTTTGTCATGAACACTAAGGAGTTGGTTTGTTCTTAAATACCCTCTATTCAGTCCTGTTTGTCATGAACACTAAGGGGTTGGTTTGTTCTTAAATACCCTCTATTCAGTCCTGTTTGTCATGAACACTAAGGGGTTGGTTTGTCCTTAAATACCCTCTATTCAGTCCTGTTTGTCATGAACACTAAGGGGTTGGTTTGTCCTTAAATACCCTCTATTCAGTCCTGTTTGTCATGAACACTAAGGGGTTGGTTTGTCCTTAAATACCCTCTATTCAGTCCTGTTTGTCATGAACACTAAGGGGTTGGTTTGTCCTTAAATACCCTCTATTCAGTCCTGTTTGTCATGAACACTAAGGGGTTGGTTTGTCCTTAAATACCCTCTATTCAGTCCTGTTTGTCATGAACACTAAGGGGTTGGTTTGTCCTTAAATACCCTCTATTCAGTCCTGTTTGTCATGAACACTAAGGGGTTGGTTGGTTCTTAAATACCCTCTATTCAGTCCTGTTTGTCATGAACACTAAGGGGTTGGTTTGTTCTTAAATACCCTCTATTCAGTCCTGTTTGTCATGAACACTAAGGGGTTGGTTGGTTCTTAAATACCCTCTATTCAGTCCTGTTTGTCATGAACACTAAGGGGTTGGTTTGTCCTTAAATACCCTCTATTCAGTCCTGTTTGTCATGAACACTAAGGGGTTGGTTTGTTCTTAAATACCCTCTATTCAGTCCTGTTTGTCATGAACACTAAGGGGTTGGTTTGTCCTTAAATACCCTCTATTCAGTCCTGTTTGTCATGAACACTAAGGGGTTGGTTTGTCCTTAAATACCCTCTATTCAGTCCTGTTTGTCATGAACACTAAGGGGTTGGTTTGTCCTTAAATACCCTCTATTCAGTCCTGTTTGTCATGAACACTAAGGGGTTGGTTTGTTCTTAAATACCCTCTATTCAGTCCTGTTTGTCATGAACACTAAGGGGTTGGTTGGTTCTTAAATACCCTCTATTCAGTCCTGTTTGTCATGAACACTAAGGAGTTGGTTTGTTCTTAAATACCCTCTATTCAGTCCTGTTTGTCATGAACACTAAGGGGTTGGTTTGTTCTTAAATACCCTCTATTCAGTCCTGTTTGTCATGAACACTAAGGGGTTGGTTTGTCCTTAAATACCCTCTATTCAGTCCTGTTTGTCATGAACACTAAGGGGTTGGTTTGTCCTTAAATACCCTCTATTCAGTCCTGTTTGTCATGAACACTAAGGGGTTGGTTTGTCCTTAAATACCCTCTATTCAGTCCTGTTTGTCATGAACACTAAGGGGTTGGTTTGTCCTTAAATACCCTCTATTCAGTCCTGTTTGTCATGAACACTAAGGGGTTGGTTGGTCCTTAAATACCCTCTATTCAGTCCTGTTTGTCATGAACACTAAGAAGTTGGTTTGTTCTTAAATACCCTCTATTCAGTCCTGTTTGTCATGAACACTAAGGGGTTGGTTGGTTCTAAAATACCCTCTATTCAGTCCTGTTTGTCATGAACACTAAGGGGTTGGTTTGTCCTTAAATACCCTCTATTCAGTCCTGTTTGTCATGAACACTAAGGGGTTGGTTTGTCCTTAAATACCCTCTATTCAGTCCTGTTTGTCATAAACACTAAGGGGTTGGTTTGTTCTTAAATACCCTCTATTCAGTCCTGTTTGTCATGAACACTAAGGGGTTGGTTTGTTCTTAAATACCCTCTATTCAGTCCTGTTTGTCATGAACACTAAGGGGTTGGTTGGTTCTTAAATACCCTCTATTCAGTCCTGTTTGTCATGAACACTAAGGGGTTGGTTTGTCCTTAAATACCCTCTATTCAGTCCTGTTTGTCATGAACACTAAGGGGTTGGTTTGTCCTTAAATACCCTCTATTCAGTCCTGTTTGTCATGAACACTAAGGGGTTGGTTTGTTCTTAAATACCCTCTATTCAGTCCTGTTTGTCATGAACACTAAGGGGTTGGTTTGTCCTTAAATACCCTCTATTCAGTCCTGTTTGTCATGAACACTAAGGGGTTGGTTGGTTCTTAAATACCCTCTATTCAGTCCTGTTTGTCATGAACACTAAGGGGTTGGTTTGTTCTTAAATACCCTCTATTCAGTCCTGTTTGTCATGAACACTAAGGGGTTGGTTTGTTCTTAAATACCCTCTATTCAGTCCTGTTTGTCATGAACACTAAGGGGTTGGTTTGTCCTTAAATACCCTCTATTCAGTCCTGTTTGTCATGAACACTAAGGGGTTGGTTTGTCCTTAAATACCCTCTATTCAGTCCTGTTTGTCATGAACACTAAGGGGTTGGTTTGTCCTTAAATACCCTCTATTCAGTCCTGTTTGTCATGAACACTAAGGGGTTGGTTTGTCCTTAAATACCCTCTATTCAGTCCTGTTTGTCATGAACACTAAGGGGTTGGTTTGTCCTTAAATACCCTCTATTCAGTCCTGTTTGTCATGAACACTAAGGGGTTGGTTTGTTCTTAAATACCCTCTATTCAGTCCTGTTTGTCATGAACACTAAGGGGTTGGTTGGTTCTAAAATACCCTCTATTCAGTCCTGTTTGTCATGAGCACTAAGGGGTTGGTTTGTCCTTAAATACCCTCTATTCAGTCCTGTTTGTCATGAACACTAAGGGGTTGGTTTGTTCTTAAATACCCTCTATTCAGTCCTGTTTGTCATGAACACTAAGGGGTTGGTTTGTCCTTAAATACCCTCTATTCAGTCCTGTTTGTCATGAACACTAAGGGGTTGGTTTGTCCTTAAATACCCTCTATTCAGTCCTGTTTGTCATGAACACTAATGGGTTGGTTTGTTCTTAAATACCCTCTATTCAGTCCTGTTTGTCATGAACACTAAGGGGTTGGTTTGTCCTTAAATACCCTCTATTCAGTCCTGTTTGTCATGAACACTAAGGGGTTGGTTTGTTCTTAAATACCCTCTATTCAGTCCTGTTTGTCATGAACACTAAGGGGTTGGTTTGTCCTTAAATACCCTCTATTCAGTCCTGTTTGTCATGAACACTAAGGGGTTGGTTTGTCCTTAAATACCCTCTATTCAGTCCTGTTTGTCATGAACACTAAGGGGTTGGTTTGTCCTTAAATACCCTCTATTCAGTCCTGTTTGTCATGAACACTAAGGGGTTGGTTGGTTCTTAAATACCCTCTCGTGAGACTTGGCCTTGGTTTAGCATCACAACCCAAAGATAGGAGCACAGGAAATAAACACAGCCACATGATTTTACTCTCTGAGGGGGAAACAGTTATCTGGCTCACAATGTCCCTCCCATGTTGTGTCGGATAGTGACAGTGGTACACTCTTCCTCACATGTTGTGTCTGATAGTGACAGTGGTACACTGTTCCTCCCATGTTGTGTCTGATAGTGACAGTGGTTCACTGTTCCTCCCATGTTGTGTCTGATAGTGACAGGAGTTCACTGTTCCTCACATGTTGTGTCTGATAGTGACAGGAGCTCACTGTTCCGCCCATGTTGTGTCTGATAGTGACAGTGGTTCACTGTTCCTCCCATGTTGTGTCTGATAGTGACAGGAGTTCACTGTCCCTCCCATGTTGTGTCGGATAGTGACAGTGGTACACTCTTCCTCACATGTTGTGTCTGATAGTGACAGTGGTACACTGTCCCTCCCATGTTGTGTCTGATAGTGACATTGGTTCACTGTTCCTCACATGTTGTGTCTGATAGTGACAGGAGCTCACTGTTCCTCCCATGTTGTGTCTGATAGTGACAGTGGTTCACTGTTCCTCCCATCTTGTGTCTGATAGTGACAGGAGTTCACTGTTCCTCCCATGTTGTGTCGGATAGTGACAGGAGCTCACTGTTCTCTAACACTATGTGTAACTTCCTGGTGATATCTATGTGTATTTATAACGTGTCATAAAATAATGTAGGCCAGTTTACTGTAGTAGAATCTGACAAACCATGGCAACCGAACCAACTGCTGTCTCCTGGCTGTCTGTCTGCTGAGGTCGCTGGTCCAGAATAAAATTATAGCTGGAGAGGATAGCTAGGGGTGTAGGATGACATCGCCGCTTATACTTAAGTGATGATCTAGGATCAGTTGCACTTGCATCCTAATGTTTAAGTCCGTAGCTGATGAAGAGTAAACTGATCCTAGGCCTGTGGTTAGAGACAGAGTCTGCCCAGATGTCCAGGGGAATGAGATCTCTCTGCCCCCTGACATAATGTTACTGCTATAATGCTCCCTCAGTCACTATGTGCATTCCAAATGGCTCCCTATTCCTTATGTCTTGCACTACTATGGAACAGGCTGTGGTCTAGTACACTATATAAGGACTAGGGTGCCTTTTCGTACTAAATCCCACTGTTTCTACTGGCTGTGCTGAATCAGTAAGAGGACGGTGCTTTATTGGGTTAGTCCCAGAGGGACCACTGATTGTCCCCAACATGACAGAACAGGCAGACCACACACACACTCACACACACCTTGTTATACATTCTCTCTAGCTACGAGTAGAACCTTCCCAAGTAAAATCTCTCACTGGCCACAACTTAAATCTCAAAACTGAAATACCTCATGAGGGGTGTTATTAACTTGGGTTTCCAAGCATAGCAGCAACAGACAGCTGAACATGTAGTGTAACATGTGAACCTAAACACACCATGTGAACGTACTGTAGTTAATGTTAACCAAACGGTCTCACTAACACACAAACACAGTGCATAAGATGCCTGCCTGTGACACAGCGGCCATTGGGTGGTCTGCAATTTTAACCCTTGACCTGGCTGGCTGACACCCAACCAGTCATTTGAGGCTACAAACTTCCTCTCACCTCTCTCTCGCACATCCCACATGCGCACGCACACACACACACACACACACACACACACACACACACACACACACACACACACACACACACACACACACACACACACACACACACACACACACACACACACACACACACACACACACACACACACCACTCACTCCCAATTCCTCTCCCCTCTCTTCCCATTCCCTCTTCTTCTCCCCTCTCTTCCCTTTCTCTCTACTTCTCCCCTCTCTTCCCATTCCCTCTTCTTCTCCCCTCTCTTCCCATTCCCTATTCTTCTCCCCTCTCTTCCCTTTCTCTCTACTTATCCCCTCTCTTCCCATTCCCTCTTCTTCTCCCCTCTCTTCCCATTCCCTCTCCTTCTCCCCTCTCTTCCCTTTCTCTCTACTTCTCCCCTCTTCCCTTTCTCTCTTCTTCTCCCCTCTCTTCCCATTCCATATTCTTCTCCCCTCTCTTCCCATTCCCTCTCCTTCTCCCCTCTCTTCCCATTCCCTATTCCTCTCCCCTCTCTTCCCATTCCCTCTCCTTCTCCCCTCTCTTCCCATTCTCTCTTCTCCTTCCCTCTCTTCCCTTTCTCTCTACTTCTCCCCTCTCTTCCCATTCTCTCTTCTCCTTCCCTCCCTTCCCTTTCTCTCTACTTCTCCCCTCTCTTCCCATTCCCTCTTCTTCTCCCCTCTCTTCCCATTCTCTCTTCTCCTTCCCTCTCTTCCCTTTCTCTATTCCTCTCCCATCTCTTCCCATTCTCTCTCCTCCTTCCCTCTCTTCCCATTCCCTCTTCTTCTCCCCTCTCTTCCCATTCTCTCTTCTCCTTCCCTCCCTTCCCTTTCTCTCTTCTTCTCCCCTCTCTTCCCATTCCCTCTCCTTCTCCCCTCTCTTCTCCTTCCCTCCCTTCCCTTCCTCTCTACTCTCTATCCCCTCTGTCCCGTCACTTTGGGCCCCAGGCAGCTAAACGTACCCTACCATCTCCTCCTGGTAGTGTGGGTCTATATATAACCCAGGACCCTGTGACTGAGCTGGCTCCAAGTGTCAGATTCCAGAGGCATCCATCCTGGCTGGAACAGCACCTGCTGCTAACTATTACTCCCCTCCCCTCTACCGGAATCAGACAGGGTAGCTGCTGCCAAACCAAAACCCCCAACCCCAGCCTGTTAGAGAGAGGGGAACAATTTAAGAAATCTTGGTTGGACTCATCAATTCCTTATCCTTGAGTTGTTTCGGAGGGGAGGGGCGGAGAGAGTGGCCGAGAGAGGGGCTGAGAGAGGGGCAGAGAGAGGGGCAGAGAGAGTGGTGGCTCTCCTGTTGCTCTTTTCATAAGTGCCTCTTTATAATTCAGCTGGAGTCTATGAGTCTATGAAGTGTCTGTTCTCAGACCAGCTCAGGCTGAGCTGCACTGTACTGGGCTGTACTTTACTGGGCTGTACTGGGCTGTACTAGACTGTACTGGGCTGTACTTTACTGGGCTGTACTGGGCTGTACTAGACTGTACTGGGCTGTACTGGGTTAAGGTAGAGCACAGTATTGCAGCAGCAGAAACAGCAGCTCTATAATGTTGAAGGTGGAGGCAGTAGTTATATAGCAGTATTGCTGGACTGACTGGACTGACTAGACGATGGAATAGAGGCAGTGGAATGAATGAGGGGAGTTATTCCAACACAGAAGAACTCACGCTAGGAAGGGAGAACCCCAGACATCTCCAGCCAAAGGTACAGTAGCGATCCCTCTGGCTTTCTCTGAAGTATCTCTGTGACACACATACTGAGAGGGAGTGAGCTAGCTGAGTGCAGCCACAAGGCATGGCAATGAGGAGAAACTAGATACAAGGTATGTATGAAACAGAGCAAAAACGTTTATGTACCGGTACCTTTTTAGGATGTTGTCTATTATTACTCTTCATTGCCTGTAACTCTTGATTACTTTACAAAATGCTTGCAGAAAGAAGTTCATTTTCATTTTATTGTAAAAGAAGCATGTGTGACAGAGATCTATGCTAGCTGTTAGCAGAGCACATGCCTGAATGAACTTCTACGGTTGAACAATGCTAATTGCTAAGTCCTAATGCTAAAAATACTGAATGACAATGTTATTACGCTTTGATGAATCAATCATTCATCGCTATTTTCTACTAAAGTTAGTTATTACTTTAAAATGTGTAGGCTATTTCAAATTATACAGATACCCATATGTCTATTCATATGTCCAACCAGACACCTATGTGTGCATGCCTGTTTCTCTGAGACACATGACTAAGTTAGCTTACTGGTTAGCCGGTAAGTTAGTGTGACATTTGAATGATTAGGGCCTCATTGGCCTCATGGAATGATTAAGATGGCAAAATGAGTTCAAATTATGCTATGAATGTTTGTATGTGTATCCTCTCAATTACACATTCACCCGAATAACTTGTAACTTGTATGATAATTACTAGTGTATTTGAGTACGTTGGTAATGCTACTTTGAAAACAAAACAAAACTGTGTACCTCTGCCCCCCCCCCCCCTCCTCCCTTGCATACACACACACAAACATACACACACACACACACACCACAGGAGAAATTGGCTGGTCCCCTGTGAGTCCTGAGTGGTGTAGAGATGGACAGCTGGACCCTACGGGGGGACAGCTACTCCTTCCTCCGCAGCAGCGCTCCTCGCGTCTTCTCTCTGCGCCACCGTGACGGAACCCCGAACCACGTGGAGATCTTCGACATCACCAACATCCCCAGCCAACGCTCAGCCATCTCTGAGACCACCTGCCTCTGTGACATCTTTGGGGACGACTGTGAGTCACTCTCCAGTAGCCCAGCTACAGGGGCCTTCGTCCACCCTCCCGTCCCCCCACCCAGGTGGGAGGCAGCAGGGCCAGGGCAGAGCTCAGAGTTGCCCCCAGTGTTGCCCTGCGTGGTGGATGAGCTGAACGACTCGACAAGTTCTTACCACACAGCACCAGAGAGATTTGAGGATTCTACAGAGAAGCTCAGTCCTCCAACGCAGAGGGAGAATAATTATAATTTCTCTGAAGGCTGGGAGTCAGGAGCATTAGCTACTGCACTAAACAACTCATCATCATCGTGGACATCTAAGGACATCAGCCCAAGACTAGAACAAGGAAACAC
Source organism: Oncorhynchus mykiss (assembly GCF_013265735.2). NCBI lineage: Eukaryota > Metazoa > Chordata > Actinopteri > Salmoniformes > Salmonidae > Oncorhynchus > Oncorhynchus mykiss. The sequence continues at coordinate 29,945,202 of NC_048578.1, read as the reverse complement.
AGCTCCAACACCTGGATGGAGGACAGATGACTCCTCACCTGAGGTGCCTAGCCTTACCTTTAATACTACAACACCTTCACCTGGCTACAGTAATACTACAACATCTTCACCTGGCTACAGTAATACTACAACACCTTCACCTGGCTACAGTAATAATACAACACCTTCACCTGGCTACAGTAACACTACAACACCTTCACCTGGCTACAGTAACACTACAACACCTTTACCTGGCTACAGTAATACTACAACACCTTCACCTGGCTACAGTAATAATACAACACCTTCACCTGGCTACAGTAACACTACAACACCTTCACCTGGCTACAGTAACACTACAACAGCTTCACCTGGCTACAGTAACACTACAACACCTTCACCTGGCTACAGTAATACTGCATCACCTTCACCTGGCTACAGTAATACTACAACACCTTCACCTGGCTACAGTAACACTACATCACCTTCACCTGGCTACAGTAACACTACAACACCTTCACCTGGCTACAGTAATACTACAACACCTTTACCTGGCTATAGTAATACTACAACACCTTCACCTGGCTACAGTAACACTACAACACCTTCACCTGGCTACAGTAACACCACAACACCTATCCCTGAAGGTAGAGGTTCAGCTTCATCAGTGGTCCAGCATTTACCTGCCCCCTCACCACAGTGTAGAGAAACCCACTTGTCACCTAAACCAGAGAATAGGTACTCCAGCCCTTCATCTGAATCCGTGGTCCCTGTGCATTCCATTGAGGCCAGAGACAGAGCTGTCTCACATGGGGTCAGAGGTGCAGCCTCTTCACCTGACGATACAGATCGGTCTTTACCTGAGACCAGAGTAGCTCAGTGCTTACCTGAACCAAGGAACATCAGCCCCTCACCTGAGTTAATTGCCAACCCTTTTTCACCTGATTACATAGTGTCATTTGAACCTAGGGTTAGAGCCATAACACCTAAGTTAGAGGACTCTGTCAGTACACCTGAATTAGTGGACTCCATCAGGACACCTGACATAGAGGACACTGTCATTACAGCTAAATTAGAGGACTCTGTTAGTACATCTGAGTTAAAGGACTCCGTCAGTACACCTGAGTTAGTGGACTCCATCAGTACACCTGAATTAGTGGACTCCATCAGTATACCTGAGTTAGTGGACACCATCAGTATACCTGAGTTAGTGGACTCCATCAGTATACCTGAGTTAGTGGACTCCATCAGTACACCTGAGTTAGTGTACTCCATCAGTACACCTGAGTTAGTGGACTCCATCAGTATACCTGAATTAGTGGACTCCATCAGTATACCTGAGTTAGTGGACTCCATCAGTATACCTGAGTTAGTGGACTCCATCAGTACACCTGAATTAGTGGACTCCATCAGTACACCTGAATTAGTGGACTCCATCAGTATACCTGAGTTAGTGGACACCATCAGTATACCTGAGTTAGTGGACTCCATCAGTACACCTGAATTAGTGGACTCCATCAGTACACCTGAATTAGTGGACTCCATCAGTACACCTGAGTTAGTGGACTCCATCAGTACACCTGAGTTAGTGGACTCCATCAGTACACCTGAGTTAGTGGACTCCATCAGTACACCTGAGTTAGTGGATTCCATCAGTACACCTGAGCTGATACCTCACCTGTCCCCTGCAGAGAGAGACCTGAGCTCCTCAGAGGAAGCCCAGAGCACCATCTCAACACTTGCCCCCATGTACACCCCTCCTACACCTGTCACCTCCTCACCTGAGCTCAGGTCTACCAGTACCACACCTGAACTCAGATCAGCCAGCATCACACTTGAATTGAGATCAACCAGTGTCCCAACTGAACTCAGGTCAGCCAGTGTCACAACTGAAGTCAGTTTAGCTAGTATCACATCTAGTTCTGAACTACTCAGGTCAACGAGTCTCACACCTGATTTGAAATCAGATCCATCCTCCTCAACTAGCTCATACCACTCAGGTTCCTCCTCATCCTCAGACACCTGGACAAAAACGTCCTCAAGAACCCCCTCACCTGAAACAAGGTACTATAGAACCCTATCAAGAACCCCCTCACCTGAAACAAGGTACTATAGAACCCTATCAAGAACCCCCTCACCTGAAACAAGGTACTATAGAACCCTATCAAGAACCCCCTCACCTGAAACAAGGTACTATAGAACCCCATTAAGAACCCCCTCACCTGAAACACGCTATGATAGGACCCTATCAAGAACCCCCTCACCTGAAGTAAGGTATGCCAGCCCCCCTATAAAACCCAGGAGCTCCGCGCAGTCACCTGCGATCAGAATCACATCCTCCACACCTGAGATCAAGAGAAGAGACCTCACACCTGAGGTATCTGGACAGGTAAAGGCCAAGTCCCTGGACCCTCGGTTCAACTCCTCCTCCACCCAGGTCTCAGGTATCACCTACTCCATCCTCTCCCCAGAAGCCAGGGTGCTGGTGTCAACACCTGAGATCAACAATCTCCTCTTCTCAGCTGAGCCACAAGGCAGAACACACCTGTCACCTGAGAGGAAGAGCACCACCCCTACCAAAGAGAACAGATGGAACCGTCTCTCACCTGACTCCATAGGTAGAGGTTCCTCACCTGGAAGCAGAGGTACCAACTCCTCACCTAAGATTACAGGGATATACAACTCTATCGTACATCCTCCTGAGACTAGAGAAATAGCTGCATCACCACAGCCACCCAGATATAACAACCTCTCACCTGAGTATAAAACCCCTTCACCTCCGAAGAGTCAAACTGTCTCACCTTATCCAACATATAAAACCCCCTCACCTCTGCCCGGGTACACAGCCGACTCACCTGAAGTGGAAGCTGCTCGCTCCTCATCTGAGCTAAACACTTCAGCCCCCTCACCTGGAGTGGAAGCTGCTCGCTCCTCATCTGAGCTAAACACTTCAGCCCCCTCACCTGGAGTGGAAGCTGCTCGCTCCTCATCTGAGCTAAACACTTCAGCCCCCTCACCTGGAGTGGAAGCTGCTCGCTCCTCATCTGAGCTAAACACTTCAGCCCCCTCACCTGGAGTGGAAGCTGCTCGCTCCTCATCTGAGCTAAACACTTCAGCCCCCTCACCTGGAGTAAAGAATCCTGCCCACTCACCTGAATGCAGGGCTTCACCTGGAGTAAAGAGTCCTGCCCACTCACCTGAATGCAGGGCTTCACCTGGAGTAAAGAATCCTGCCCACTCACCTGAACGCAGGGCTTCACCTGGAGTAAAGAGTCCTGCCCACTCACCTGAATGCAGGGCTTCACCTGGAGTAAAGAATCCTGCCCACTCACCTGAACGCAGGGCTTCACCTGGAGTAAAGAATCCTGCCCACTCACCTGAACGCAGGGCTTCACCTGGAGTAAAGAATCCTGCCCACTCACCTGAACGCAGGGCTTCACCTGGAGTAAAGAGTCCTGGCCACTCACCTGAACGGAGGGCTTCACCTGGCTCACCTGGAATAAAGAGTCCTGGCCCCTCACCTGAACGCAGGGCTTCACCTGGCTCACCTGGAATAAAGAGTCCTGGCCCCTCACCTGAACGCAGGGCTTCACCTGGAGTAAAGAGTCCTGGCCACTCACCTGAACGCAGGGCTTCACCTGGCGTACGTGAGAGGCGTGTTGGTGGCCTATCAGACAGACTCATTACTAACGGCACCTCAAACCCCTTGGGTAATCACCTTTCTCACGACTTCAGGGAAGCATCACCTACTGAAGAAAGTAGAGAGACCACCTCTTCACCTGTACTAGGAGAAATCCCAGTCCCCTACAAGTTCCCTGCCCACTCACCTGAGATCATAAACATCACACCTGAAATCAGACCCATCTCACCTGATCCCACTGTTTCTTCTAGAGGAAGGAGCCCCTCCCTTTCACCTGACCACGGGGTTACAGGCAACTCACCTGTCCAGAGACTGGAGCCTAAACATCTAGTCTCATCTCTAACCCCTGACCTTAGTGACAGCAGCAACCTCTCACACACGTCTCCTACACCTGAGCACCCATGTAGAGAAACCTCACCCAACTCTAGGAATAAAACCATAGAGAGGCTAACTGAAGTAGACAAAGCTCATCATATGGGTAAGGAAGACACCCCTTCTCCTCCCCTCACCAGGTTCACTCCAGTACACATCCTATCCCCGGTCCCTGGGAGGCCACATGGCCACTGGGGAAACAGGAATCACAGACCCCCTGAGACCCAGGCCATTGAGGTCATAATGGAGTCTGAGGTCATAATGGAGTCTGAGAACATGATGGAGTCTGTCACAGAGGCTGTGACATCCAGGGGAAGCCCCACTTTTTCATCTGTTGACAGTAACACCCGGGCCTACGACAGCCAATCACACCTGGAAAGGTTGGAAAGGGAGAGGGAGAGAGATGAAGAGGAGGAGGAGGAGGAGGAAGAGAAGGAGGAGGAGGAGAGAGATGGGGAAGAGGAGGAGGAGGAGAGGGAGAGAGATGGGGAAGAGGAGGAGGAGAGGGAGAGAGATGGGGAAGAGGAGGAGGAGGAGAGGGAGATGTTGTGGGAGATGCAAGAGAGGGATAGAGAGACGCAGAGGGAAAGAGAAAGGAACAGAGAGATGGAGATAAGGGAGAAGGAGGAGAGGGAAAGAAAGATGGAGAGGCAGAGGGAGGAGGAGGGTGAAAGAGAGAGGGAGAGGCAAAGGGAGGAGGAGAGGAAAAGAGAGAGGGAGAGAGAGGAAAGGCAGAGACACAGGGAGGAAGAAAATGAGAGGGCAATGGAGAGGGAGTGGCAAGCGGAGAGGGAGAGGGAAAGGGAGAGACAGGGGGAGGAGCAGGTGCCTGGAAAGGGGGAGGGAAGGGAGGAGGAGGCCAGTTACAAGGGGGAACAGGTTGACCTGTCATTCAGTGTCAGGAATAGAAAAGGGCCTGCAAGCCGCGACGCAGCTCCCACAAGCAGAGAGAGTCGACAGGGAATGCCAGCCGCTTGCTCCTATTCAGAGAGGTTGCTCACCACCAGACTACAGCAGATACAACAGTTACAACAGCAACAACACGGTATACTGCACAGAGCTGCACAAAGCTTCCAGCCAGAGACAGCCAGAGGAGGTGGACCGGGACCCACCAAGAAGATTCAGCCCCAGCCCAAGTACAAGCCTGCGATACCCCAGCTCGGGAGGTCCATTCCTGGATGCGTCTCAGTTAACGGCTCCAGCTCCAGCATGGGCAGCAAGCTGGATGAGGAGGACAACGAGGTGAAGTGGTTCAGTGACGTGGCCTTCCGCAGCCTGTCCTCTGGATCCCCTCAGGTGGACTACCTGGACATGTACAACTCCAGCCACCGCTCCTCCACCGGAGCCTCCCAGCCCTCCACCCAGGACAGCCCAGCAGGGGCTAATGCAGCCTTGCTGGCCTACGCCGACCTCAGAGGGTCTGCTCCACAGCTGGACAATGGAGACTTCCCAGTCCCACGCCAGCAGCAGCAGCCCTCCCGTGGGGCTTATTATCCACCCCATGACGACCTGGACTCATCCAAAAAATATGAGATGGGCAGCTTTGAGTGTGTGGACGTGGCTGTGGAGAGAGAGGAGCCCAAGAAGGTGATGAGAGGAGTGCCCAAGAGACAGATCCAGCTGAAGAGAAGGAATACGGCCGAGCTGAAGATGGGTGAGAACAGCAATGGTAGTCCTGTCATGGTTCCTAGTCCTGTAATGGTTCCTGTGGCTCCTGTGGCTTATATTGTTCCGATGGACAGTACCTCTCTAAAGAGACACAACAGAGAGACGTTGCAGAGACAACACAGCACTCCTCCGGCCTTGCAGGAAGCCTACTGCCCGGAACCCAGCCCTGAACCTGCCACCGAGAGGACTGAGCAGACCAAGAGGAATGGCAAGCTCCAGAAGTCTTTGTCCCTGGACGAGACATGTACCAAAACCAAGATGGCCACCTGCCTGATCAACAACATCCTCTCCAAGAAGATGCAGAATGTTGGTAAACAAACTGACCAGGAAGGAGAAGGAGGTGACCTCAGCCCCTCTGAGGACAAAACCCCTCTTCCCCCTGATAGTGAGGCGTCAACCCTTAAAGAGTCCACAAAACCAGAGACACGGAATCTGAGTTCCAGCATAAATTCACAAAACAGTTTTTCTTCTGAGCACCTGGCTGTGAGAAGAGAGACCAGTCCAAACACCAACGTAAACAGACAACAGAGAAGTTTCGGGGTGATATCCAGTGTTAGACGAATGAACCATACTATTAATACTGACTCCCCTTCTCTACAGCGAAGCAACGAGAGGCCTGAACCTACCAGCACAACCCCTGAGATGAGTCCCAACGCACATTTTGCTCCTGTTACCTTTCCTCTGAGAAGCAACGAGAGAATTGAATCTCACAGCAACAGAAGCCCTAACCATGTTAACCCTTGGATGAGATCTGAGCCCCCTACTACTAGTTGTCCTCAGAGAAACAGCGACATAACTGAGTCTCCTGCCAGAAACCAAAACTCTTGGAGAACTGACCCGGTCAAACCAGAGATGAGGTCTGAACTGGTGTTCCCGTTTGAGAGTAAAAAACCCACAGAGAAGAATGCCAATATGGGGGGTAAGCAGACACGTGACAGTGAATGGAGGGATGACAGTAAATGGAGGGATGAGAGGGATTACAAACAGGCAGGTGACTCAGCAGATGCAGCTGCCCGGAACACCAGCGCTCCCGCTGCCACCCGAGCCAGCAGCACGCAGGCAGGAATGACAAACACAAAGCTGGAATACCCCTCTGACTCTTTAAACCATAAACATCTGAGCGTCAAGAGCACCTACATGTCCAAAACACCAGAGATCACTCTGAAACCCAGCCCTGTTACAGAGATAAAGAAAACCTCTTCTCTCAACATCTCACTGTTGCCCGAGATGGAAACTAAACCTGAGGGTAACCACGAGACTGCCTCCCCTGGGAAGACCTGTCAGAGAGAAACAACAGAAGAAGACAAGACAGTGGAGACTTCACATACAGAAACCAGAGATGAAGACAGGAGAATAGGGACTTCACATAGAGAAAGAAGAGAAGAAGAGAAGGGGGTGAATACCTTGAACAAGATGAATGAACAGACTGTGACTATGGATGCCAATAGGAACAGTAAAGCCAAAGCTCCCATGCACAAAGTGAGAGATGTGAGAAGGCTGGTGAAAAACACATACAACCTGTCATTCAAGGCCATGCCAGCACCAGAGAAGGAGGAGAGGAGTGAGGAGAGGGGAGAGGAACAGAGACAGGAAAGGAGGGAGGAGATAAAAGAGGAAAGGGAGGAGGAAAGGAGGGAAGAGAAGAAAGATGACAGAGTGGAAAGGAAAGAGGGGAGATATGAAGAGATAATAGTAAGGAGAGAAGAGAAGAAAGAGGAAAAGCTACCATCTCACCCAATATCTCTCCAGAAAGAGGAAAAGCTACCATCTCAGCCAATATCTCTCCAGAAAAAGGAAAAGCTACCACCTCACCCAATATCTCTCCAGAAAGGGGAAAAGCTACCACCTCACCCAATATCTCTCCAGAAAGAGGAAAAGCTACCACCTCACCCAATATCTCTCCAGAAAGGGGAAAAGCTACCACCTCACCCAATATCTCTCCAGAAAGGGGAAAAGCTACCACCTCACCCAATATCTCTCCAGAAAGGGGAAAAGCTACCACCTCACCCAATATCTCTCCAGAAAGAGGAAAAGCTACCATCTCACCCAATATCTCTCCAGGAAGAAGAAAAGCCGATGCAGATGGAATTCAAAGCTATCAGCTGGAGAGAAAACAAAAACAAAACAACAACAACGTCCAACAAAACAGACGGAGAAACGTCTAGAGGCGAACCTAAGCCTGATTTTTTACAGCAGGTGTCCAAACGACCCCGGAACCTCTCTGATGTAGCACCTAAGAGTTGCGCAACAGAGGAAGTAGCTGTGACAGAGACAGAGTCAAACCAACACAAGACCCCTGTACAGGACACTGTCAAAACAGAACCAGGCAACACCAAGGTGAAACCCAGTGAAACAGAGTCACCGAGAGTAACCAGGAGACACCGAAGTATATCAGAGGCTAGTGACAAACCTGAAGTGGTGAGAAGAGATACCAAGCCACCTATGCTGGGCAGCAGCCCTAAACTCCCCAGTAAAGACAGAAGATTGTCTTGTGCTTCTCTGGTACTACAGGATGGATCTAATAAGCCCAAGTCATTCTCAGCCTTAGTTCCTGCCTGCTCCCCAGGTCCAGCTCCAGCATTCCCAGCCCCAGCTCCAACCCTGGCCTCCTCACCCTCACTTGGTCCCAAAGCTTCGCCAGCCCCAGCTTCTCCAGCACCAGCTTCATCCCCAGTTCTAGGCACTCCACCTTCCACTGTCCCCATCAAGACCCCTACCCCCAGCCACTCTGTGTCCATACTGGTTAAGGAGAAGGGCTACCAGGCAGATATTGGGTCTTTGGTCTCTGAGGCTGTGTCAGAGGCCATAACAAGGAGTGGGCGTGAAGGTGGGGATGGAGGTGGAGGCGTCCCAGGGAAACATATCAACCAAATAGAGATCCCTCTTCAGATTCGTGGACCCTCAGATGGGGGTACAAGTGACTCACACAGACAGAGAACTTACTCGTCCTCTTCTACATCCTATGTGAAAGCAGCCTCATCCGTATCATCCTCAAGCACTGTGAAAGACACCTCATCCTTCTCCTCGACCTCTGTCAATGCATCAACCTCCGCATCATCTTCTGTGAATGCATCATCCTCGGCCTCATCCTTTTCCTCATCTTCCGTCAATGCATCAGCCTCTTCCTCTTATACCCATTCGGCCCCAAATTCTCCCAGGCTTCAAAGAGACTCTGCTCAAACGGAAGACAGTGTTAGGACCCCTTCGAATCAGGAGAGGGTTAGTGTCAGAGCCACGGTCAGAGACATAGAAGAATGCACAACATCATCACCACCACCCTCACAGAAGAAAACACAGGAAGACACTGCTGAAAAAGAGACGGTGAAGAAATCAACCTACTCACCTAAGTTACCAGGCTCGCTACCAGGCTCACCAGCACTGATGAGAAGATACCGACCACAAGTGATTGAGGTGAGGTCGTTGTCCAAAGAAATACATAAACAAGATAAACAAGAGAAGAACATCACGTCAAACACCAGACCACAAACTATAGAGGTTCACTCAATAGCCAACGGTCCGCCACTGGCACTGAAACCAAAGTTCAAACCGACAGATGCAAATTCACTGTCCAATGAAACACAGCAGACACCAGTGGAGGCAGCAACATCAACCTTCAAACAGAACACAGAAGAGGAGAGACCTGTGAACAATGAGAAACCATCAACTTCAGCTACGACAATCCACAGACATCTATCGAATGATTCGACCCCAGCGTCTAACTACAATAAAAAGTTATCAGTTTCTGCAGTGTCCAGCTACAGGCCTTCACCTACCAAAACAACAATCATCGCCAGTTTCTCTCACAAACCAGCATCAACAACAGTAGACGCAGAGACATCCAATGAAAGGCCAAAGCAACCAGAGGCCTCAACCCAGGGACAAGGAGAGGCCCCCAGCTACACACAGAGACCCACAACCCTCACAGTCTCAGCCCCAGCTCCAGCTCCAGCCCCAGCTCCGAACCAAGCCCCTGCTGCCCCAGATCCTGCCCCAGATCCTGCCCAAGTCCCTACCCATGCCCCTGCCCAAGTCCCTACCAATTCCCCTGCCATACACTCAAGCCAGTCAGCTGTTGTGGACATAACCAACCACCTGCAGCATCCAAAAACAAAAACAGAGTACCCTCAGGAGCAAACTATGCCGGTTACCTTCACCAATACAAACCAATCTGCCACGGTATCCACAAACACACAGGCTCCCATGTACACACACCACATACACACACAGCAGCCCATACACAGATCCTTGTCCAGCGACCACTCGCAGAGGGCAGACGACTTGCGTTTCTACGCATCAGATGACCCCCCTAGTTATGACGAGAGAGAGAGGTTCAGCCCACTCCACCTACCTGACCTGCCCCAGAGGAAGCTGAACCGCTACCACCCCTCCTCTCCCTTCTCCTCTGCCTCCTCCCGTCCCCCTCCCTGCTCCTGCACCTCTGGCTGCCCCTCCCACGGCCTTACACCCCCTCACCACCACCACTCCCCCCACACCTCTCCCTTCCCCTCCCCCTCCCACTCCCCTGGTCAACCCCCTCTCCGCCTACACCAGTGCAGAGCGGATCCCCATTCTCTGAGATCAATCGGCTACCAGCCCAGCTCTCCCAAATCATCCACCCTCCCCAGCCCCACCCAGCCCCCTCCAGGCATGTACCAATCCCTCCACCAACCCCACCCCTCCATACTCCAGCCCTGCCTGGCTGATCGCCCTCTCCAGCACCCCCAACACATGGAACCCCGTCGGGCCCCCACTCTCCACCGCTCCCCCCAGGGCCAGCCATCTGTCTCCGGGGGGCCCTACAGTGACCACAGCCACTCTCCCAACCTGCCCCCTATGGACCCTCAGTACTTGTGCAGCTCACAGAGCCTAGGGCCATCCTATGGATCTGATTATGGGAGTCTGTCTGGGTCTGACTACCCAGACAGTACAGGTGGTCTGGGGTACGGGCAAACCCCTCGCAGGGTCCTCATGGATCCTGACACAGGGAAGTATTTCTACATTGAGGTGCCTGTGCAGCCACTGAGGAAGATGCTGTTTGATCCAGAGACGGGCCAGTACGTGGAGGTGCTCATCCCTCAGAGCACCATGTCTCACTCAGGCCTTTACCCTCCCTTGGCCGCCCCCTACTCCACCGCCTCAGCGGCCCCCTACTCCTCCATCCACAACCCCAATATATATGCCCCAGCCCCCCAGTACCTCCCCTATGGCCCCCCTCCTCCTGCACCTCATCCCCAGTCCCAGCCCCAGCCACCCCGCCACCCAGAGGCTCCAGTCCCAGGGACGATGCACCAGAATGGGGCTCAGGTCGGCTACGGGAGCCCTGGGAGCCAGGGGTCCAAGCCGGAGCCCCATAGTCATGCACCTCTGGACCAGAGCTACCTGGATAGCATGTACTACGTCCCTACAGGCATGAACACTAGTCCCCCGGACTGCTACCACAAACAACCCTCCAGTCTGCCCAACGCGGGGGGGAAGAGGGCCTGAAATAGTCGTCTTCCTGGTGCCTGTAGGGTCTCAGAATACAGCCATGCCAGGGTGTATATGAGGTGCTCTAATGTAAGCCTCAGGCCTTGATGTTAGCTTTGTTTCCCTGGCAACTGGACTGGAGTGAATAATTCTTTAGTTGTGGTTGTTTGTTGTTTTTTAAATGTTTTGTTGTTTATGTTCTTCGCTGCTTTTTATTTGCCTGGTTGCCTGATTATGTTAGCTTTTTATGCATTGATTTGGTAAGAGAAAAAAACTATTATTGTGTTTGAAGGTCCGTGAGGATATTTCTGGGATTTCTAATGATATTTTTCTTTGACAAAAACAAAAAATCTAAATGTTCTACTGGTTACCTAAAAGCCATCAGGTGTGCCTTCATTCTATCTAAACAAACACTTACTGTTTGCATTTACATTACGTTTAGATACATGTTTCAATGCACACGTCTAATATTTAAATACATTCACCTTGAATTAAAACCAATATCTCCTAAAGACTTGAAACTGCTATTTGGGAAGATCTCATGGATGTGATGTTTTTCTCTGTTTATTATTGAATGAATAGGTTTTGGTCACAAAGAAGCTGCAATGACACTAATAAAAATGTGTAAGATATTGAATGTAATAAAACTACTGTAGAGTGCACTGGTCTGTTCTGTCTTGATACTTCTGAATAGATACTGATACTTCAATCCAACACCTGACAGATGGAGTTTTTCCAGACCATGTGGCCTGACCAAAAGAAGCATCGCCTTCCCCTGCTAAGACGCTGCATGCATTAACCAATGGTGGCGTGCTACATCATGACAGCTGTTGACCTCAAGATTGCTAGAAGATAATGATGTAAAATACCTATCCTGGCTTTGTAAGATCTGGCCTGAATCAGCAAAGCCTGGACAGAGGAACGTGCCCAAACTCTAAACCCTAATGGCCATGTGACTTGATCAAGAGGAACTCCTGGCCCTACTGCACCAATAAGCTTCGGGAGGGACTTGTTTTAACACTCCACCCACTCAAAGGTACTCATAAACTATGCCTCCCGAGTGGCGCCGCAGTCTAAGACACTGCATCACTACAGATCCGGGTTCGATCCCAGGCTGTGTTGCAACCGACCGCTATCGGCAGACCCATGAGGCAGCGCACAATTGTCCGGGTTAGGGTTAGGGTTAGGGTTAGGGGAGGGTTAGGGTTAGGGGAGGGTTGGCCGGCCGGTATGTCCTTGTCCCATCGTGCTCTAGTGCCTCCTTTTGGCGGGCTGGGCGCATGCACATTGGTGTGGCGGGCTACCGGTTAAGTGAGCAGTGTGTCAAGAAGCAGTGAGGCTTGGTGGGGTCGTGTTTCGGAGGACGCTCTTGACCTTCGCCTCTCCCGAGTCTGTAGGGGAGTTGCAGCGATGGGACAAGATTGTAACTACCAACTGGGGAGAAAAAAGGGGTAAAAAGTAAAAAAATCTAAATAAATTGGTACTCATGAACACACACACACACACCTCTCAGGATGAGGTCAAACATGACCTGCGGTCCATCTGTCTGGCTCAGACTGCCATCTAGTGGTGAGGAGAGGGAATGCAGCCACGGAAGAAGTTATTAAGAGGACGACAGAATACTACTGTACAGAGATGACATCATACTGTAGCTGTTTTCATTCTCCTCTGGGAATGTTGCATCAGCCCTGAATACCAGGCTCCTGTGTTGCCCTTTTCCCTGAATACCAGGCTCCTGTGTTGCCCTTTTCCATGAATACCAGGCTCCTGTGTTGCCCTTTTCCCTGAATACCAGGCTCCTGTGTTGCCCTTTTCCCTGAATACCAGGCTCCTGTGTTGCCCTTTTCCCTGAATACCAGGCTCCTGTGTTGCCCTTTTCCCTGAATACCAGGCTCCTGTGTTGCCCTTTTCCCTGAATACCAGGCTCCTGTGTTACCCTTTTCCCTGAATACCAGGCTCCTGTGTTGCCCTTTTCCCTGAATACCAGGCTCCTGTGTTGCCCTTTTCCCTGAATACCAGGCTCCTGTGTTGCCCTTTTCCCTGAATACCAGGCTCCTGTGTTACCCTTTTCCCTGAATACCAGGCTCCTGTGTTGCCCTTTTCCCTGAATACCAGGCTCCTGTGTTGCCCTTTTCCATGAATACCAGGCTCCTGTGTTGCCCTTTTCCCTGAATACCAGGCTCCTGTGTTGCCCTTTTCCCTGAATACCAGGCTCCTGTGTTGCCCTTTTCCCTGAATACCAGGCTCCTGTGTTGCCCTTTTCCCTGAATACCAGGCTCCTGTGTTACCCTTTTCCCTGAATACCAGGCTCCTGTGTTGCCCTTTTCCCTGAATACCAGGCTCCTGTGTTGCCCTTTTCCCTGAATACCAGGCTCCTGTGTTGCCCTTTTCCCTGAATACCAGGCTCCTGTGTTGCCCTTTTCCCTGAATACCAGGCTCCTGTGTTACCCTTTTCCCTGAATACCAGGCTCCTGTGTTGCCCTTTTCCCTGAATACCAGGCTCCTGTGTTACCCTTTTCCCTGAATACCAATGCCATGTCAACTATACTTTAATCTCTATTCTGTCAACCCAATAACATTACACACATTATTCATCATGACTTTGCAGTTGTCTTAACAGTGTAAAGGACAAAATTTTGCTCAGATCTTAACATCTCTGTCTGTCCTGATGTCCCTTGGGTACATCTTATTTCTAAGGACTAGATTACATTTGGACCATAGCAGATATGCGTTATAGCGCTACATAAACGCAATTCTGCGAAAGCGGGAACATTGCCTTTACATTTCCATCACGCATTGAGGTGGATCTTCTGTGATCCGACTAAATCATCATCTTTACGTACCTGCCCTCTAGATGCTCCCAGAACAAACACAATATTATTATGCTGATCGGGACTTACTTTGTGCTTCCCAATTTCGCCCACTTGGGGGCAACATAAACTGCAGCACAGGATAGCTTCTGAAGTAGTCTATCTTGGGGAGAATCTACAGGGAACAAAAATATAAACGCAACATGTAAAGTGTTGCTCCTATGTTTCATAAGATGAAATAAAAAATCCCAGAAATGTTCCATATGCACTAAAAGCTAATTTCTCTCAAATTTTGTACACAAATTTGTTTACATCCCTGTTAGGGAACACTTCTCCTTTGCCACGTCGAATCTATCAATGGGACAGGTGTGGCATATCAAGAAGCTGATTAAATAGCATGATCATTACACAGGTGCACCTTGTGGACAATAAAAGGCCACTTTCAAATGTGCAGTTTTGTAACATCACACAATGCCACAGATGTCTCAAGTTTAATGAGTGCATGTCATCGGCATGCTGACTGCAGGCCTGTCCACCAGAGCTGTTCCCAGATCATTTCATGTTCATTTCTGTACCATAAACTGCCTCCAACTTAATTTTAGATAATTTAATAAAGCTCGATTGTGGGGAAAACTCCTTCTGGCTACCCAGTGGCTGCACCCCTGCCCAGTCATGTGAAATCCATAGATTAGGGCCTAATTCATTTATTTCAATTGACTGATTTCCTTATATGAACAGTAACTCAGTAAAATCTTTGAAATGGTTGCATGTTGCATTTACAATTTTGTTCAGTACAAATAGCATTTTATTAACTCTTTGTGTCCTCTCTCCTCACCTCCTTCTCAAAACCCATTGTAGGACAAGGTCAGAGGGGACTGACTTTCTCACCCAATGGGTTTTGACAAGGAGGCGAAGAGAGAGGATGACAGAAGTAAAATAAATGCTATTGAGATTTGCCTTGGTGTCAGCCTTTCGTGACAAAACACAGTCCTACTCATGCAGTAAATATGTTCTCAGTTATCATGTTTTGATTCTTTTTTTCTTCTTCAGTTGACTCAGCGTAGTAATGACACATAGTAAAACTGCTATTACAGACATCTTACAGCCAACAGTTGCATTTGTATTACATATTAGTCATTGAGCAGATGCTCTTCTCCAGAGTGGCTTGTCAGAGTTGCCTCTCTTTTCCAGCTCCAACCACATGTCAAAGGCTCCTAGAACTATAACCAGATCCTTATTCAAACCATTAGGGACTTGGTCAATGTGATCTCTGTTGTGGTAGACTGCTTAACTAATGAGAGGGTTGAACATTAGGGTGTGTGTGTGTGTGTGTGTGTGTGTGTGTGTGTGTGTGTGTGTGTGTGTGTGTGTGTGTGTGTGTGTGTGTGTGTGTGTGTGTGTGTGTGTGTGTGTGTGTGTGTGTGTGTGTGTGTGTGTGTGTGTGTGTGTGTGTGTGTGAACACCTGACAGATACACGCAGAGGGTAAGACACACACACATGCATTAGTGGTAAAGACACCTGGTGAAAGATCTTCTCCAGATGTGTGTTGGTCTGGTCTGGTGAAAGACCTTCTCCAGATGTGTGTTGTTCTGGTCTGGTGGAAGACCTTCTCCAGATGTGTTGGGCTGGTCTGGTGGAAGACCTTCTCCAGATGTGTTGGTCTGTTCTGGTGGAAGACCTTCTCCAGATGTGTTGGTCTGTTCTGGTGAAAGACCTTCTCCAGATGTGTGTTAGTCTGGTCTGGTGAAAGACCTTCTCCAGATGTGTGTTGTTCTGGTCTGGTGAAAGACCTTCTCCAGATGTGTGTTGTTCTGGTCTGGTGGAAGACCTTCTCCAGATGTGTGTTGGTCTGGTCTGGTGGAAGACCTTCTCCAGATGTGTTGGTCTGGTCTGGTGGAAGACCTTCTCCAGATGTGTTGGTCTGGTCTGGTGGAAGACCTTCTCCAGATGTGTGTTAGTCTGGTCTGGTGGAAGACCTTCTCCAGATGTGTGTTGTTCTGGTCTGGTGGAAGACCTTCTCCAGATGTGTGTTGGTCTGGTCTGGTGGAAGACCTTCTCCAGATGTGTGTTGGTCTGGTCTGGTGGAAGACCTTCTCCAGATGTGTGTTGGTCTGGTCTGGTGGAAGACCTTCTCCAGATGTGTGTTGTTCTGGTCTGGTGGAAGACCTTCTCCAGATGTGTGTTGTTCTGGTCTGGTGGAAGACCTTCTCCAGATGTGTGTTGTTCTGGTCTGGTGGAAGACCTTCTCCAGATGTGTGTTGGTCTGGTCTGGTGGAAGACCTTCTCCAGATGTGTGTTAGTCTGGTCTGGTGGAAGACCTTCTCCAGATGTGTGTTGTTCTGGTCTGGTGGAAGACCTTCTCCAGATGTGTGTTGGTCTGGTCTGGTGGAAGACCTTCTCCAGATGTGTGTTGTTCTGGTCTGGTGGAAGACCTTCTCCAGATGTGTGTTAGTCTGGTCTGGTGGAAGACCTTCTCCAGATGTGTGTTGGTCTGGTCTGGTGGAAGACCTTCTCCAGATGTGTGTTGGTCTGGTCTGGTGGAAGACCTTCTCCAGATGTGTGTTGTTCTGGTCTGGTGGAAGACCTTCTCCAGATGTGTGTTGGTCTGGTCTGGTGGAAGACCTTCTCCAGATGTGTGTTGGTCTGGTCTGGTGGAAGACCTTCTCCAGATGTGTGTTAGTCTGGTCTGGTGGAAGACCTTCTCCAGATGTGTGTTGTTCTGGTCTGGTGGAAGACCTTCTCCAGATGTGTGTTGGTCTGGTCTGGTGGAAGACCTTCTCCAGATGTGTGTTGTTCTGGTCTGGTGGAAGACCTTCTCCAGATGTGTGTTAGTCTGGTCTGGTGGAAGACCTTCTCCAGATGTGTGTTGGTCTGGTCTGGTGGAAGACCTTCTCCAGATGTGTGTTGGTCTGGTCTGGTGGAAGACCTTCTCCAGATGTGTGTTGGTCTGGTCTGGTGGAAGACCTTCTCCAGATGTGTGTTGGTCTGGTCTGGTGGAAGACCTTCTCCAGATGTGTGTTGTTCTGGTCTGGTGGTGGAAGACCTTCTCCAGATGTGTGTTGGGCTGGTCTGGTGGAAGACCTTCTCCAGATGTGTTGGTCTGTTCTGGTGGAAGACCTTCTCCAGATGTGTTGGTCTGTTCTGGTGAAAGACCTTCTCCAGATGTGTTGGTTTGGTCTGGTGGAAGACCTTCTCCAGATGTGTTGGTCTGGTCTGGTGAAAGACCTTCTCCAGATGTGTTGGTCTGGTCTGACTAGGATGTAAATGGAATGTGTCAGACTCAGATCTTCCGGTGATTAAAATATGATGATTTTACTTTGGTTCCCTGGATGGAGTTGTGTCATGATCAAATACTTTTCTTGTAGTCATGGCGACTGGTTGGAGTGGATAGTTAAAGGTCATTCCCTCTTGCATGGGAGATATAGGGACCCAGACACACATAGCATTGTAGGTGTATGTAGGAATATTATGTATTGTAGGAGTCTGTAGGAATATTATGTATTGTAGGAGTCTGTAGGAATATTATGTATTGTAGGTGTATGTAGGAATATTGTGTATTGTAGGTGTATGTAGGAATATTATGTATTGTAGGAGTCTGTAGGAATATTATGTATTGTAGGAGTCTGTAGGAATATTATGTATTGTAGGAGTCTGTAGGAATATTATGTATTGTAGGAGTCTGTAGGAATATTATGTATTGTAGGTGTCTGTATGAATATTATGTATTGTAGGAGTCTGTAGGAATATTATGTATTGTAGGAGTCTGTAGGAATATTATGTATTGTAGGTGTCTGTAGGAATATTATGTATTGTAGGTGTCTGTAGGAATATTATGTATTGTAGGAGTCTGTAGGAATATTATGTATTGTAGGTGTCTGTAGGAATATTATGTATTGTAGGAGTCTGTAGGCTATTTTGAGAAAGAAAACGATGCACAGTTCTAAGACTCTGTTAGACTGACTGGGTGAAAGTTTACCGTAGTATGTTCGGAAGTGGGTAGGATTAGAAATGCTGCAAGACACACACACACACGCCTTGAATACACAAACACACACACGCGCCTTGAATACACACACATGCGTAATAAACCACTAGACACACCTCACTAACACACTGACTGGCTGACTGTGGTGGTAGTGTTGAACATCCAGGACATTACTCAACGTCAGACCCAGACAGGAGCTCCCTCAGTCAGTCAACACAGACAGAGACACACCCTGTCAGCCCGTGTCTCTGGAGGTACCCCAGGGACATCAGGACAGACAGAGATATGCCCTGTCAGCCCGTGTCTCTGGAGGTACCCCAGGGACATCAGGACAGACAGAGATATGCCCTGTCAGCCCGTGTCTCTGGAGGTACCCCGGGGACATCAGGACAGACAGAGAGATGCCCTGTCAGCCCGTGTCTCTGGAGGTACCCCGGGGACATCAAGACAGACAGAGATATGCCCTGTCAGCCCGTGTCTCTGGAGGTACCCCGGGGACATCAGGACAGACAGAGATATGTCCTGTCAGCCCGTGTCTCTGGAGGTACCCCGGGGACATCAGGACAGACAGAGATATGCCCTGTCAGCCCGTGTCTCTGGAGGTACCCCGGGGACATCAGGACAGACAGAGATATGCCCTGTCAGCCTGTGTCTCTGGAGGTACCCCAGGGACATCGGGACAGACAGAGATATGCCCTGTCAGCCCGTGTCTCTGGAGGTACCCTGGGGACATCAGGACAGACAGAGGTGATTTTAATACAGATTATGTTATTGTCTAATGCTGTGATATTGTCCGATTCTTTTAGAAGGTGACTTAGCTGTGGGAAAAAGCTAGCCCTGTTTTTAGGAGGGAGTCTCTCTCTGACATAGAACAACATCAACATCATAGACATGAAAAACACATGGAGCTCTTTATCAAGACATTTTACACACACGCACAAACATACATATTTACACACATACACATTCAACCGCTCACACAGACACACATGCACACACACGCACACACACACACACACAAACACACACACACACACACACACACACACACACACACGTTCCAGTTGCGCCGGCTCACCTAGGGGTGAGTGGGATTGACATCCTGACCCTGTGTCTGGTGTGGGCCAACGTGGGTGACGGGCTGATGGAAAAGCCCACCCTGTATTGTCTCAGTGACAGCAGGAAAACAGCAGAGAGGGGATCCCCCCTGTGTGGGTGGAATGGGCTGGCCCATCTGATAGGGCACGATAAAACCATAGAGGAAAAAACAATGAAGTTATTTGGAGTCAAATGTGAGCAATATGCTGGACTGTATTTTCCAGTGTGTGTGATTGTTGTAATGTGGATGAGAGGATACTGACAGACAGGAGACAGACAGGGATGGGTGGTCATGTTCTGTACATTGATGGTCATGTTTACACATGGTGACGGTGCCGGAGGGGTCTTATCGGCTCAACCACGCTATTTTCTTTGTTTTTTTGCGTTGTCCGTTGCTTGTTTTGTACATAATGTTGTACATAATGCTACATTCTCTTATGAAGAAAAATAGTTTCTGGACATCAGAACTGCGATTTCTCACCTCAAACTGGACGAAGAGCTCTTCTTTAATGAGACGGACGGGAGGGATATAATACAGACACCCGACCAGGCCCAGATCCTCAATGAGTCAGACGGGAGGGATATAATACAGACACCCACCAGGCCCAGATCCTCAATGAGTCAGACGGGAGGGATATAATACAGACACCCACCAGGCCCAGATCCTCAATGAGTCGGACGGGAGGGATATAATACAGACACCCGACCAGGCCCAGATCCTCAATGAGTCGGACGGGAGGGATATAATACAGACACCCACCAGGCCCAGATCCTCAATGAGTCGGACGGGAGGGATATAATACAGACACCCACCAGGCCCAGATCCTCAATGAGTCGGACGGGAGGGATATAATACAGACACCCGACCAGGCCCAGATCCTCAATGAGTCGGACGGGAGGGATATAATACAGACACCCACCAGGCCCAGATCCTCAATGAGTCGGACGGGAGGGATATAATACAGACACCCACCAGGCCCAGATCCTCAATGAGTCGGACGGGAGGGATATAATACAGACACCCGACCAGGCCCAGATCCTCAATGAGTCGGACGGGAGGGATATAATACAGACACCCACCAGGCCCAGATCCTCAATGAGTCGGACGGGAGGGATATAATACAGACACCCGACCAGGCCCAGATCCTCAATGAGTCGGACGGGAGGGATATAATACAGACACCCACCAGGCCCAGATCCTCAATGAGTCGGACGGGAGGGATATAATACAGACACCAACCAGGCCCAGATCCTCAATGAGTCGGACGGGAGGGATATAATACAGGCCCAGATCCCCGTTATTCGCTGGTGAAGGAAACGCAGATTTCGCAGAAAGAGGATCAGGCGCCCATGCCTTCCGTCCTGTGAGGTAACGTTGAATCGCTGGAAAATATATTTTTTTTTAAACCTTCATTTAACTAGGCAAGTCAGTTAAGAACAAATTATTATTTTCAATGACAGCCTAGAAACAGTAGGTTAACTGCCTGTTCAGGGGCACAACAACAGATTTGTACCTTGTCAGCTCAGGGATTTGAACTTGCAACCTTCCGGTTATGAGTCCAGAACTCTAACCACTAGGCTACCCTACCCTGCCGCCCCAATGTGCAAGCAGAGGGAAATAAATTCTAGACCACCTCTACTCCACACACAGAGATGTGTACAAAGCTCTCCCTCGCCCTCCATTTGGCAAATCTGACCATAATTCTATCCTCCTGATTCCTGTTTACAAGCTAAAATTAAAGCAGGAAGCACCAGTGACTCGGTCTATAAAAAAGTGGTCAGATGCTAAACCACAGGACTGTTTTTCTAGCAAAGACTGGAATATGTTCCGGGATTCTTCCCATGGCATTGAGGAGTACACCACATCAGTCACTGGCTTTATCAATAAGTGCATCTAAGGCGTTGTCCTCACAGTAACTGTACATACATACCCCAACCAGAAGCAATGGATAACAGAACAAATTCGCACTGAGCTAAGGGGTAGAGCTGTCGCATTCAAGGTGTTGGACTCTAACCTGGAAGCTTATAAGAAATCCCGCTATGCCCTCTGACGAACCATCAAACGGGCAAAGCATCAATACAGGACAAAGATCGAATCATACTACACCTGCTCCAATGCTCGTCGGATGTGGCAGGGCCTGCAAACCTTTACAGACTATGAAGGGAAGCACAGCCGAGAGCTGCCCAGTGACACGAGCCTACCAGATGAGCTAAATAACATCTATGCTCACTTCAAGGCAGGTAACACTGAAACATGCATGAGAGCATCAGCTGTTCCTAACGACTGTGTGATCACGTTCTCCGCGGCCGATGTGAGTAAGACCTTTAATCTTTAAACATTCACAAAGCCACGGGGCCAGACGGATTACCAGGCTGTGTACTCAGAGCATGTGCTGACCAGCTGGCAAGTCTCTTCACTGACATTTTCAACATCTCCCTGACCCAGTCTGTAATACCTACATGTTTTAAGCAGACCACCATAGTGCCTGTGCCCAAGAACACTAAGGTAACATGCCTAAATTACTACCGACCCGTAGCACTCACGTCTATAGCCATAAAGTGCTTTGAAAGGCTGATCATGTCTCACATCAACACCATTATCCCAGAAACACTAGACCCACTCCAATTTGCATACCACAACAACAGATCCACAGATGATGCAATCTCTATTGCACTCCACACGGCCCTTTCACACCTGGACAAAAGGAACACCTATGTAAGAATGCTATTCATTGACTACAGCTCAGTGTTAAACACCATAGTGCCCTCAAAGCTCCCTACTAAGCCAAGGACACTGGAACAAACACCTCCCTCTGCACAGACAGGCACGACTCCAACACCATCATGACATTTGCTGATGACACAACAGTGGTAGGCCTGATCACCGACAACGATGAGATAGCCTATAGAGAGGAGGTTAGAGACCTGACCATGTGGTGCAAGGACAACAACCTCTCCCTCAATGTGATCAAGGCATAGGAGATGATTGTGGACTACAGGAAAAGGAGGACCGAGCACGCCCCCATTCTCATCGACAGGGCTGTAGTGGAGCAGGTTGAGAGCTTCAAGTTCCTTGGCGTCCACATCACCAACAAACTAGCATGGTCCAAGCACACCAAGACAGTCGTAAAGAGGGCACGACAAAACCTATTCCCCCTCAGGAGACTAAAAAGATTTGGCATGGGTCCTCAGATCCTCAAAAGGTTTTACAGCTGCAGCATCGAGAACATCCTGACGGATTGCATCACTGCCTAGTATGGCTACTGCTCGGCATCTGACCGCAAGGCACTACAGAGGGTAGTGTGTATGGCAGAGTACATCACCTACGGCAGAGTACATCACCGGCCAAGCTTCCTGTACCAGGCGGTGTCAGGTGGAAGGCCCTAAAAATTGTCAAAGACTCCAGCCACCCTAGTCATAGACTGTTCTCTCTGCTACCGCACGGCAAGAGGTACCGGAGTGCCAAGTCTAGGACCAAGAGGCTTCGAAATAGCTTCCACCCCCAAGCCATAAGACTCCTGAACAGCTAATCATATGGCTACCCAGACTATTTGCGTTGCATCTGGCCACCCCCCCCGGTACCCCCTGTATATAGCCTCCTCACATGGACTCTGTACCGGTACCCCCTGTATATAGCCTCCTCACATTGACTCTGTACCGGTACCACCTGTATATAGCCTCCTCACATTGACTCTGTACCGGTACCCCCTGTATATAGCCTCCTCACAATGACTCTGTACCGGTACCCCCTGTATATAGCCTCCTCACATGGACTCTGTACCGGTACCCCCTGTATATAGCCTCCTCACATTGACTCTGTACCGGTACCACCTGTATATAGCCTCCTCACATGGACTCTGTACCGGTACCCCCTGTATATAGCCCCCTCACATTGACTCTGTGCCGGTAACCCCTGTATATAGCCTCCTCACATTGACTCTGTGCCGGTAACCCCTGTATATAGCCTCCTCACATTGACTCTGTACCGGTACCCCCTGTATATAGCTTCCTCACATTGACTCTGTACCGGTAACCCCTGTATATAGCCTCCTCAAATGGACTCTGTACCGGTACCCCCTGTATATAGCCTCCACATTGACTCTGTACCGGTACCCCCTGTATATAGCCTCCGCAATGACTCTGTACCAGTACCGCCTGTACATAGCCTCCTCACATTGACTATGTACCGGTACTCCCTGTATATAGCCTCCACATTGACTCTGTACCGGTACCCCCTGTATATAGCCTCCTCACAATGACTCTGTACCGGTAACCCCTGTATATAGCCTCCTCACATTGACTCTGTACCGGTACCCCCTGTATATAGCCTCCTCACATTGACTCTGTACCGGTAACCCCTGTATATAGCCTCCTCACATGGACTCTGTACCGGTACCCCTTGTATATAGCCTCCACATTGACTCTGTACCGGTACCCCCTGTATATAGCCTCCGCAATGACTCTGTACCAGTACCGCCTGTACATAGCCTCCTCACATTGACTATGTACCGGTACTCCCTGTATATAGCCTCCACATTGACTCTGTACCGGTACCCCCTGTATATAGCCTCCTCACAATGACTCTGTACCGGTAACCCCTGTATATAGCCTCCTCACATTGACTCTGTACCGGTACCCCCTGTATATAGCCTCCTCACATTGACTCTGTACCGGTAACCCCTGTATATAGCCTCCTCACATGGACTCTGTACCGGTACCCCTTGTATATAGCCTCCACATTGACTCTGTACCAGTACCGCCTGTATATAGCCTCCTCACATTGACTCTGTACCGGTACCCCCTGTATATAGCCTCCTCACATTGAAAATGTACCGGTACTCCCTGTATATAGCCTCCACATTGACTCTGTACCGGTACCCCCTGTATATAGCCTCCTCACATTGACTCTGTACCGATACCCCCTATATATAGCCTCCTCACATTGACTCTGTACCGGTACCCCCT
Source organism: Oncorhynchus mykiss (assembly GCF_013265735.2). Taxonomy (NCBI): domain Eukaryota; kingdom Metazoa; phylum Chordata; class Actinopteri; order Salmoniformes; family Salmonidae; genus Oncorhynchus; species Oncorhynchus mykiss. Next base: position 29,921,218 of record NC_048578.1, on the reverse strand, counting down.
GTATATAGCCTCCTCTCATTGACTCTGTACCGGTACCCCCTGTATATAGCCTCCTCACATTGACTCTGTACCGGTACCCCCTGTATATAGCCTCCACATTGACTCTGTACCGGTACCCCCTGTATATAGCCTCCTCACATTGACTCTGTACCGGTACCCCCTGTATATAGCCTCCTCACATTGACTCTGTACCGGTACCCCCTGTATATAGCCTCCTCACATTGACTCTGTACCGGTACCCCCTGTATATAGCCTCCTCACATTGACTCTGTACCGGTACCCCCTGTATATAGCCTCCTCGCATTGACTCTGTACCGGTACCACCTGTATATAGCCCCCTCACATTGACTCTGTACCGGTACCCCCTGTATATAGCCCCCTCACATTGACTCTGTACCGGTACCCCCTGTATATAGCCCCCTCATATTGACTCTGTACCGGTACCACCTGTATATAACCCCCTCATATTGACTCTGTACCGGTACACCCTGTATATAGCCTCCACATTGACTCTGTACCGGTACCCCCTGTATATAGCCCCCTCATATTGACTCTGTACCGGTACCCCCTGTATATAGCCCCCTCATATTGACTCTGTACCGGTACCCCCTGTATATAGCCCCCTCACATTGACTCTGTACCGGTACCCCCTGTATATAGCCCCCTCATATTGACTCTGTACCGGTACCCCCTGTATATAGCCCCCTCATATTGACTCTGTACCGGTACCCCCTGTATATAGCCCCCTCATATTGACTCTGTACCGGTACCCCCTGTATATAGCCTCCACATTGACTCTGTACCGGTACCCCCTGTATATAGCCTCCACATTGACTCTGTACCGGTACCCCCTGTATATAGACTCCACATTGACTCTGTACCGGTACCCCCTGTATATAGACTCCACATTGACTCTGTACCGGTACCCCCTGTATATAGCCTCCACATTGACTCTGTACCGGTACCCCCTGTATATAGCCTCCTCACATTGACTCTGTACCGGTACCCCCCTGTATATAGCCTCCACACATTGACTCTGTACCGGTACACCCTGTATATAGCCTCCACATTGACTCTGTACCGGTACACCCTGTATATAGCCTCCACATTGACTCTGTACCGGTACCACCTGTATATAACCCCCTCATATTGACTCTGTACCGGTACCCCCTGTATATAGCCCCCTCACATTAACTCTGTACCGGTACCCCCTGTATATAGCCTCCTCATATTGACTCTGTACCGGTACCACCTGTATATAACCCCCTCATATTGACTCTGTACCGGTACCCCCTGTATATAGCCTCCACATTGACTCTGTACCGGTACCCCCTGTATATAGCCTCCACATTGACTCTGTACCGGTACCCCCTGTATATAGCCTCCACATTGACTCTGTACCGGTACCACCTGTATATAACCCCCTCATATTGACTCTGTACCGGTACACCCTGTATATAGCCCCCTCACATTAACTCTGTACCGGTACCCCCTGTATATAGCCTCCTCATATTGACTCTGTACCGGTACCACCTGTATATAACCCCCTCATATTGACTCTGTACCGGTACCCCCTGTATATAGCCTCCACATTGACTCTGTACCGGTACCCCCTGTATATAGCCTCCACAATAACTCTGTACCAGTACCGCCTGTACATAGCCTCCTCACATTGACTATGTACCGGTACTCCCTGTATATAGCCTCCACATTGACTCTGTACCGGTACCCCCTGTATATAGCCTCCTCACAATGACTCTGTACCGGTAACCCCTGTATATAGCCTCCTCACATTGACTCTGTACCGGTAACCCCTGTATATAGCCTCCTCACATTGACTCTGTACCGGTAACCCCTGTATATAGCCTCCTCACATGGACTCTGTACCGGTACCCCTTGTATATAGCCTCCACATTGACTCTCTACCGGTACCCCCTGTATATAGCCTCCGTAATGACTCTGTACCAGTACCGCCTGTACATAGCCTCCTCACATTGACTATGTACCGGTACTCCCTGTATATAGCCTCCACATTGACTCTGTACCGGTACCCCCTGTATATAGCCTCCTCACAATGACTCTGTACCGGTAACCCCTGTATATAGCCTCCTCACATTGACTCTGTACCGGTACCCCCTGTATATAGCCTCCTCACATTGACTCTGTACCGGTAACCCCTGTATATAGCCTCCTCACATGGACTCTGTACCGGTACCCCTTGTATATAGCCTCCACATTGACTCTGTACCGGTACCCCCTGTATATAGCCTCCACATTGACTCTGTACCAGTACCGCCTGTATATAGCCTCCTCACATTGACTCTGTACCGGTACCCCCTGTATATAGCCTCCTCACATTGAAAATGTACCGGTACTCCCTGCATATAGCCTCCACATTGACTCTGTACCGGTACCCCCTGTATATAGCCTCCTCACATTGACTCTGTACCGATACCCCCTATATATAGCCTCCTCACATTGACTCTGTACCGGTACCCCCTGTATATAGCCTCCTCTCATTGACTCTGTACCGGTACCCCCTGTATATAGCCTCCTCACATTGACTCTGTACCGGTACCCCCTGTATATAGCCTCCACATTGACCATGTACCGGTAGTCCCTGTATATAGCCTCCACATTGACTCTGTACCGGTACTCCCTGTATATAGCCTCCTCACAATGACTCTGTACCGGTACCCCCTGTATATAGCCTCCTCACATTGACTCTGTACCGGTACCCCCTGTATATAGCCTCCTCACATTGACTCTGTACCGGTACCCCCTGTATATAGCCTCCTCACATTGACTCTGTACCGGTACCACCTGTATATAGTTCCCTCACATTGACTCTGTACCGGTACCCCCTGTATATAGCCCCCTCACATTGACTCTGTACCGGTACCCCCTGTATATAGCCCCCTCATATTGACTCTGTACCGGTACCACCTGTATATAACCCCCTCATATTGACTCTGTACCGGTACCACCTGTATATGGCCCCCTCACATTGACTCTGTACCGGTACCCCCTGTATATAGCCTCCTCACATTGAAAATGTACCGGTACTCCCTGTATATATCCTCCACATTGACTCTGTACCGGTACCCCCTGTATATAGCCCCCTCATATTGACTCTGTACCGGTACCCCCTGTATATAGCCCCCTCATATTGACTCTGTACCGGTACCCCCTGTATATAGCCCCCTCACATTGACTCTGTACCGGTACCCCCTGTATATAGCCCCCTCATATTGACTCTGTACCGGTACCCCCTGTATATAGCCCCCTCATATTGACTCTGTACCGGTACCCCCTGTATATAGCCCCCTCATATTGACTCTGTACCGGTACCCCCTGTATATAGCCTCCACATTGACTCTGTACCGGTACCCCCTGTATATAGCCTCCACATTGACTCTGTACCGGTACCCCCTGTATATAGACTCCACATTGACTCTGTACCGGTACCCCCTGTATATAGACTCCACATTGACTCTGTACCGGTACCCCCTGTATATAGCCTCCACATTGACTCTGTACCGGTACCCCCTGTATATAGCCTCCTCACATTGACTCTGTACCGGTACCCCCCTGTATATAGCCTCCACACATTGACTCTGTACCGGTACACCCTGTATATAGCCTCCACATTGACTCTGTACCGGTACACCCTGTATATAGCCTCCACATTAACTCTGTACCGGTACCACCTGTATATAACCCCCTCATATTGACTCTGTACCGGTACCCCCTGTATATAGCCCCCTCACATTAACTCTGTACCGGTACCCCCTGTATATAGCCTCCTCATATTGACTCTGTACCGGTACCACCTGTATATAACCCCCTCATATTGACTCTGTACCGGTACCCCCTGTATATAGCCTCCACATTGACTCTGTACCGGTACCCCCTGTATATAGCCTCCACATTGACTCTGTACCGGTACCCCCTGTATATAGCCTCCACATTGACTCTGTACCGGTACCACCTGTATATAACCCCCTCATATTGACTCTGTACCGGTACACCCTGTATATAGCCCCCTCACATTAACTCTGTACCGGTACCCCCTGTATATAGCCTCCTCATATTGACTCTGTACCGGTACCACCTGTATATAACCCCCTCATATTGACTCTGTACCGGTACCCCCTGTATATAGCCTCCATATTGACTCTGTACCGGTACACCCTGTATATAGCCCCCTCACATTAACTCTGTACCGGTACCCCCTGTATATAGCCTCCTCATATTGACTCTGTACCGGTACCACCTGTATATAACCCCCTCATATTGACTCTGTACCGGTACCCCCTGTATATAGCCTCCACATTGACTCTGTACCGGTACCCCCTGTATATAGCCTCCACATTGACTCTGTACCGGTACCCCCTGTATATAGCCTCCTCTCATTGACTCTGTACCGGTACCCCCTGTATATAGCCTCCTCACATTGACTCTGTACCGGTACCCCCTGTATATAGCCTCCACATTGACTCTGTACCGGTACCCCCTGTATATAGCCTCCTCACATTGACTCTGTACCGGTACCCCCTGTATATAGCCTCCTCACATTGACTCTGTACCGGTACCCCCTGTATATAGCCTCCTCACATTGACTCTGTACCGGTACCCCCTGTATATAGCCTCCTCACATTGACTCTGTACCGGTACCCCCTGTATATAGCCTCCTCACATTGACTCTGTACCGGTACCACCTGTATATAGCCCCCTCACATTGACTCTGTACCGGTACCCCCTGTATATAGCCCCCTCACATTGACTCTGTACCGGTACCCCCTGTATATAGCCCCCTCATATTGACTCTGTACCGGTACCACCTGTATATAACCCCCTCATATTGACTCTGTACCGGTACCACCTGTATATGGCCCCCTCACATTGACTCTGTACCGGTACCCCCTGTATATAGCCTCCTCACATTGAAAATGTACCGGTACTCCCTGTATATATCCTCCACATTGACTCTGTACCGGTACCCCCTGTATATAGCCCCCTCATATTGACTCTGTACCGGTACCCCCTGTATATAGCCCCCTCATATTGACTCTGTACCGGTACCCCCTGTATATAGCCCCCTCACATTGACTCTGTACCGGTACCCCCTGTATATGGCCTCCTCACATTGACTCTGTACCGGTACCCCCTGTATATAGCCTCCTCACATTGACTCTGTACCGGTACCCCCCTGTATATAGCCCCCTCATATTGACTCTGTACCGGTACCCCCTGTATATAGCCCCCTCACATTGACTCTGTACCGGTACCCCCTGTATATAGCCCCCTCATATTGACTCTGTACCGGTACCCCCTGTATATAGCCCCCTCATATTGACTCTGTACCGGTACCCCCTGTATATAGCCCCCTCATATTGACTCTGTACCGGTACCCCCTGTATATAGCCTCCACATTGACTCTGTACCGGTACCCCCTGTATATAGCCTCCACATTGACTCTGTACCGGTACCCCCTGTATATAGACTCCACATTGACTCTGTACCGGTACCCCCTGTATATAGACTCCACATTGACTCTGTACCGGTACCCCCTGTATATAGCCTCCACATTGACTCTGTACCGGTACCCCCTGTATATAGACTCCACATTGACTCTGTACCGGTACCCCCTGTATATAGACTCCACATTGACTCTGTACCGGTACCCCCTGTATATAGCCTCCACATTGACTCTGTACCGGTACCCCCTGTATATAGCCTCCTCACATTGACTCTGTACCGGTACCCCCCTGTATATAGCCTCCACACATTGACTCTGTACCGGTACACCCTGTATATAGCCTCCACATTGACTCTGTACCGGTAAACCCTGTATATAGCCTCCACATTGACTCTGTACCGGTACCACCTGTATATAACCCCCTCATATTGACTCTGTACCGGTACCCCCTGTATATAGCCCCCTCACATTAACTCTGTACCGGTACCCCCTGTATATAGCCTCCTCATATTGACTCTGTACCGGTACCACCTGTATATAACCCCCTCATATTGACTCTGTACCGGTACCCCCTGTATATAGCCTCCACATTGACTCTGTACCGGTACCCCCTGTATATAGCCTCCACATTGACTCTGTACCGGTACCCCCTGTATATAGCCTCCACATTGACTCTGTACCGGTACCACCTGTATATAACCCCCTCATATTGACTCTGTACCGGTACACCCTGTATATAGCCCCCTCACATTAACTCTGTACCGGTACCCCCTGTATATAGCCTCCTCATATTGACTCTGTACCGGTACCACCTGTATATAACCCCCTCATATTGACTCTGTACCGGTACCCCCTGTATATAGCCTCCACATTGACTCTGTACCGGTACCCCCTGTATATAGCCTCCACAATGACTCTGTACCAGTACCGCCTGTACATAGCCTCCTCACATTGACCATGTACCGGTACTCCCTGTATATAGCCTCCACATTGACTCTGTACCGGTACCCCCTGTATATAGCCTCCTCACAATGACTCTGTACCGGTAACCCCTGTATATAGCCTCCTCACATTGACTCTTTACCGGTACCCCCTGTATATAGCCTCCTCACATTGACTCTGTACCGGTAACCCCTGTATATAGCCTCCTCACATGGACTCTGTACCGGTACCCCTTGTATATAGCCTCCACATTGACTCTGTACCGGTACCCCCTGTATATAGCCTCCACATTGACCCTGTACCAGTACCGCCTGTATATAGCCTCCTCACATTGACTCTGTACCGGTACCCCCTGTATATAGCCTCCTCACATTGAAAATGTACCGGTACTCCCTGCATATAGCCTCCACATTGACTCTGTACCGGTACCCCCTGTATATAGCCTCCTCACATTGACTCTGTACCGATACCCCCTATATATAGCCTCCTCACATTGACTCTGTACCGGTACCCCCTGTATATAGCCTCCTCTCATTGACTCTGTACCGGTACCCCCTGTATATAGCCTCCTCACATTGACTCTGTACCGGTACCCCCTGTATATAGCCTCCACATTGACTCTGTACCGGTACCCCCTGTATATAGCCTCCTCACATTGACTCTGTACCGGTACCCCCTGTATATAGCCTCCTCACATTGACTCTGTACCGGTACCCCCTGTATATAGCCTCCTCACATTGACTCTGTACCGGTACCCCCTGTATATAGCCTCCTCACATTGACTCTGTACCGGTACCCCCTGTATATAGCCTCCTCACATTGACTCTGTACCGGTACCACCTGTATATAGCCCCCTCACATTGACTCTGTACCGGTACCCCCTGTATATAGCCCCCTCACATTGACTCTGTACCGGTACCCCCTGTATATAGCCCCCTCATATTGACTCTGTACCGGTACCACCTGTATATAACCCCCTCATATTGACTCTGTACCGGTACCACCTGTATATGGCCCCCTCACATTGACTCTGTACCGGTACCCCCTGTATATAGCCTCCTCACATTGACTCTGTACCGGTACCCCCTGTATATAGCCCCCTCACATTGACTCTGTACCGGTACCCCCTGTATATAGCCTCCTCACATTGACTCTGTACCGGTACCACCTGTATATAGCCCCCTCACATTGACTCTGTACCGGTACCCCCTGTATATAGCCTCCACATTGACTCTGTACCGGTACACCCTGTATATAGCCTCCACATTGACTCTGTACCGGTACCCCCCTGTATATAGCCTCCACATTGACTCTGTACCAGTACCACCTGTATATAGCCTCCTCACATTGACTCTGTACCGGTACCCCCTGTATATAGCCTCCTCACATTGAAAATGTACCGGTACTCCCTGTATATATCCTCCACATTGACTCTGTACCGGTACCCCCTGTATATAGCCCCCTCATATTGACTCTGTACCGGTACCCCCTGTATATAGCCCCCTCATATTGACTCTGTACCGGTACCCCCTGTATATAGCCCCCTCACATTGACTCTGTACCGGTACCCCCTGTATATAGCCCCCTCATATTGACTCTGTACCGGTACCCCCTGTATATAGCCCCCTCATATTGACTCTGTACCGGTACCCCCTGTATATAGCCCCCTCATATTGACTCTGTACCGGTACCCCCTGTATATAGCCTCCACATTGACTCTGTACCGGTACCCCCTGTATATAGCCTCCACATTGACTCTGTACCGGTACCCCCTGTATATAGACTCCACATTGACTCTGTACCGGTACCCCCTGTATATAGACTCCACATTGACTCTGTACCGGTACCCCCTGTATATAGCCTCCACATTGACTCTGTACCGGTACCCCCTGTATATAGCCTCCTCACATTGACTCTGTACCGGTACCCCCCTGTATATAGCCTCCACACATTGACTCTGTACCGGTACACCCTGTATATAGCCTCCACATTGACTCTGTACCGGTACACCCTGTATATAGCCTCCACATTGACTCTGTACCGGTACCACCTGTATATAACCCCCTCATATTGACTCTGTACCGGTACCCCCTGTATATAGCCCCTCACATTAACTCTGTACCGGTACCCCCTGTATATAGCCTCCTCATATTGACTCTGTACCGGTACCACCTGTATATAACCCCCTCATATTGACTCTGTACCGGTACCCCCTGTATATAGCCTCCACATTGACTCTGTACCGGTACCCCCTGTATATAGCCTCCACATTGACTCTGTACCGGTACCCCCTGTATATAGCCTCCACATTGACTCTGTACCGGTACCACCTGTATATAACCCCCTCATATTGACTCTGTACCGGTACACCCTGTATATAGCCCCCTCACATTAACTCTGTACCGGTACCCCCTGTATATAGCCTCCTCATATTGACTCTGTACCGGTACCACCTGTATATAACCCCCTCATATTGACTCTGTACCGGTACCCCCTGTATATAGCCTCCACATTGACTCTGTACCGGTACCCCCTGTATATAGCCTCCACATTGACTCTGTACCGGTACCCCCTGTATATAGCCTCCACATTGACTCTGTACCGGTACCACCTGTATATAACCCCCTCATATTGACTCTGTACCGGTACACCCTGTATATAGCCCCCTCACATTAACTCTGTACCGGTACCCCCTGTATATAGCCTCCTCATATTGACTCTGTACCGGTACCACCTGTATATAACCCCCTCATATTGACTCTGTACCGGTACCCCCTGTATATAGCCTCCACATTGACTCTGTACCGGTACCCCCTGTATATAGCCTCCACATTGACTCTGTACCGGTACCCCCTGTATATAGCCCCCTCACATTGACTCTGTACCGGTACCCCCTGTATATGGCCTCCTCACATTGACTCTGTACCGGTACCCCCTGTATATAGCCCCCTCACATGGACTCTGTACCGGTACCCCCTGTATATAGCCTCCTCACATTGACTCTGTACCGGTACCCCCTGTATATAGCCCCCTCACATTGACTCTGTACCGGTACCCCCTGTATATAGCCTCCACATTGACTCTGTACCGGTACCCCCTGTATATAGCCTCCACATTGACTCTGTACCGGTACCCCCTGTATATAGACTCCACATTGACTCTGTACCGGTACCCCCTGTATATAGACTCCACATTGACTCTGTACCGGTACCCCCTGTATATAGCCTCCACATTGACTCTGTACCGGTACCCCCTGTATATAGCCTCCTCACATTGACTCTGTACCGGTACCCCCCTGTATATAGCCTCCACACATTGACTCTGTACCGGTACACCCTGTATATAGCCTCCACATTGACTCTGTACCGGTACACCCTGTATATAGCCTCCACATTAACTCTGTACCGGTACCACCTGTATATAACCCCCTCATATTGACTCTGTACCGGTACCCCCTGTATATAGCCCCCTCACATTAACTCTGTACCGGTACCCCCTGTATATAGCCTCCTCATATTGACTCTGTACCGGTACCACCTGTATATAACCCCCTCATATTGACTCTGTACCGGTACCCCCTGTATATAGCCTCCACATTGACTCTGTACCGGTACCCCCTGTATATAGCCTCCACATTGACTCTGTACCGGTACCCCCTGTATATAGCCTCCACATTGACTCTGTACCGGTACCCCCTGTATATAGCCTCCTCACATTGACTCTGTACCGGTACCCCCTGTATATAGCCCCCTCACATTGACTCTGTACCGGTACCCCCTGTATATAGCCTCCACATTGACTCTGTACCGGTACCCCCTGTATATAGCCTCCACATTGACTCTGTACCGGTACCCCCTGTATATAGACTCCACATTGACTCTGTACCGGTACCCCCTGTATATAGACTCCACATTGACTCTGTACCGGTACCCCCTGTATATAGCCTCCACATTGACTCTGTACCGGTACCCCCTGTATATAGCCTCCTCACATTGACTCTGTACCGGTACCCCCCTGTATATAGCCTCCACACATTGACTCTGTACCGGTACACCCTGTATATAGCCTCCACATTGACTCTGTACCGGTACACCCTGTATATAGCCTCCACATTAACTCTGTACCGGTACCACCTGTATATAACCCCCTCATATTGACTCTGTACCGGTACCCCCTGTATATAGCCCCCTCACATTAACTCTGTACCGGTACCCCCTGTATATAGCCTCCTCATATTGACTCTGTACCGGTACCACCTGTATATAACCCCCTCATATTGACTCTGTACCGGTACCCCCTGTATATAGCCTCCACATTGACTCTGTACCGGTACCCCCTGTATATAGCCTCCACATTGACTCTGTACCGGTACCCCCTGTATATAGCCTCCACATTGACTCTGTACCGGTACCACCTGTATATAACCCCCTCATATTGACTCTGTACCGGTACACCCTGTATATAGCCCCCTCACATTAACTCTGTACCGGTACCCCCTGTATATAGCCTCCTCATATTGACTCTGTACCGGTACCACCTGTATATAACCCCCTCATATTGACTCTGTACCGGTACCCCCTGTATATAGCCTCCATATTGACTCTGTACCGGTACACCCTGTATATAGCCCCCTCACATTAACTCTGTACCGGTACCCCCTGTATATAGCCTCCTCATATTGACTCTGTACCGGTACCACCTGTATATAACCCCCTCATATTGACTCTGTACCGGTACCCCCTGTATATAGCCTCCACATTGACTCTGTACCGGTACCCCCTGTATATAGCCTCCACATTGACTCTGTACCGGTACCCCCTGTATATAGCCTCCTCTCATTGACTCTGTACCGGTACCCCCTGTATATAGCCTCCTCACATTGACTCTGTACCGGTACCCCCTGTATATAGCCTCCACATTGACTCTGTACCGGTACCCCCTGTATATAGCCTCCTCACATTGACTCTGTACCGGTACCCCCTGTATATAGCCTCCTCACATTGACTCTGTACCGGTACCCCCTGTATATAGCCTCCTCACATTGACTCTGTACCGGTACCCCCTGTATATAGCCTCCTCACATTGACTCTGTACCGGTACCCCCTGTATATAGCCTCCTCACATTGACTCTGTACCGGTACCACCTGTATATAGCCCCCTCACATTGACTCTGTACCGGTACCCCCTGTATATAGCCCCCTCACATTGACTCTGTACCGGTACCCCCTGTATATAGCCCCCTCATATTGACTCTGTACCGGTACCACCTGTATATAACCCCCTCATATTGACTCTGTACCGGTACCACCTGTATATGGCCCCCTCACATTGACTCTGTACCGGTACCCCCTGTATATAGCCTCCTCACATTGAAAATGTACCGGTACTCCCTGTATATATCCTCCACATTGACTCTGTACCGGTACCCCCTGTATATAGCCCCCTCATATTGACTCTGTACCGGTACCCCCTGTATATAGCCCCCTCATATTGACTCTGTACCGGTACCCCCTGTATATAGCCCCCTCACATTGACTCTGTACCGGTACCCCCTGTATATAGCCCCCTCATATTGACTCTGTACCGGTACCCCCTGTATATAGCCCCCTCATATTGACTCTGTACCGGTACCCCCTGTATATAGCCCCCTCATATTGACTCTGTACCGGTACCCCCTGTATATAGCCTCCTCACATTGACTCTGTACCGGTACCCCCTGTATATAGCCTCCACATTGACTCTGTACCGGTACCCCCTGTATATAGACTCCACATTGACTCTGTACCGGTACCCCCTGTATATAGACTCCACATTGACTCTGTACCGGTACCCCCTGTATATAGCCTCCACATTGACTCTGTACCGGTACCCCCTGTATATAGCCTCCTCACATTGACTCTGTACCGGTACCCCCCTGTATATAGCCTCCACACATTGACTCTGTACCGGTACACCCTGTATATAGCCTCCACATTGACTCTGTACCGGTACACCCTGTATATAGCCTCCACATTAACTCTGTACCGGTACCACCTGTATATAACCCCCTCATATTGACTCTGTACCGGTACCCCCTGTATATAGCCTCCTCATATTGACTCTGTACCGGTACCACCTGTATATAACCCCCTCATATTGACTCTGTACCGGTACCCCCTGTATATAGCCTCCACATTGACTCTGTACCGGTACCCCCTGTATATAGCCTCCACATTGACTCTGTACCGGTACCCCCTGTATATAGCCTCCACATTGACTCTGTACCGGTACCACCTGTATATAACCCCCTCATATTGACTCTGTACCGGTACACCCTGTATATAGCCCCCTCACATTAACTCTGTACCGGTACCCCCTGTATATAGCCTCCTCATATTGACTCTGTACCGGTACCACCTGTATATAACCCCCTCATATTGACTCTGTACCGGTACCCCCTGTATATAGCCTCCATATTGACTCTGTACCGGTACACCCTGTATATAGCCCCCTCACATTAACTCTGTACCGGTACCCCCTGTATATAGCCTCCTCATATTGACTCTGTACCGGTACCCCCTGTATATAGCCCCCTCATATTGACTCTGTACCGGTACCCCCTGTATATAGCCTCCACATTGACTCTGTACCGGTACCCCCTGTATATAGCCTCCACATTGACTCTGTACCGGTACCCCCTGTATATAGCCTCCGCAATGACTCTGTACCAGTACCGCCTGTACATAGCCTCCTCACATTGACTATGTACCGGTACTCCCTGTATATAGCCTCCACATTGACTCTGTACCGGTACCCCCTGTATATAGCCTCCTCACAATGACTCTGTACCGGTAACCCCTGTATATAGCCTCCTCACATTGACTCTGTACCGGTACCCCCTGTATATAGCCTCCTCACATTGACTCTGTACCGGTAACCCCTGTATATAGCCCCCTCACATTAACTCTGTACCGGTACCCCCTGTATATAGCCTCCTCATATTGACTCTGTACCGGTACCACCTGTATATAACCCCCTCATATTGACTCTGTACCGGTACCCCCTGTATATAGCCTCCACATTGACTCTGTACCGGTACCCCCTGTATATAGCCTCCACATTGACTCTGTACCGGTACCCCCTGTATATAGCCTCCTCTCATTGACTCTGTACCGGTACCCCCTGTATATAGCCTCCTCACATTGACTCTGTACCGGTACCCCCTGTATATAGCCTCCACATTGACTCTGTACCGGTACCCCCTGTATATAGCCTCCTCACATTGACTCTGTACCGGTACCCCCTGTATATAGCCTCCTCACATTGACTCTGTACCGGTACCCCCTGTATATAGCCTCCTCACATTGACTCTGTACCGGTACCCCCTGTATATAGCCTCCTCACATTGACTCTGTACCGGTACCACCTGTATATAGCCCCCTCACATTGACTCTGTACCGGTACCCCCTGTATATAGCCCCCCTCACATTGACTCTGTACCGGTACCCCCTGTATATAGCCCCCTCATATTGACTCTGTACCGGTACCACCTGTATATAACCCCCTCATATTGACTCTGTACCGGTACCACCTGTATATGGCCCCCTCACATTGACTCTGTACCGGTACCCCCTGTATATAGCCTCCTCACATTGAAAATGTACCGGTACTCCCTGTATATATCCTCCACATTGACTCTGTACCGGTACCCCCTGTATATAGCCCCCTCATATTGACTCTGTACCGGTACCCCCTGTATATAGCCCCCTCATATTGACTCTGTACCGGTACCCCCTGTATATAGCCCCCTCACATTGACTCTGTACCGGTACCCCCTGTATATAGCCCCCTCATATTGACTCTGTACCGGTACCCCCTGTATATAGCCCCCTCATATTGACTCTGTACCGGTACCCCCTGTATATAGCCCCCTCATATTGACTCTGTACCGGTACCCCCTGTATATAGCCTCCACATTGACTCTGTACCGGTACCCCCTGTATATAGCCTCCACATTGACTCTGTACCGGTACCCCCTGTATATAGACTCCACATTGACTCTGTACCGGTACCCCCTGTATATAGACTCCACATTGACTCTGTACCGGTACCCCCTGTATATAGCCTCCACATTGACTCTGTACCGGTACCCCCTGTATATAGCCTCCTCACATTGACTCTGTACCGGTACCCCCCTGTATATAGCCTCCACACATTGACTCTGTACCGGTACACCCTGTATATAGCCTCCACATTGACTCTGTACCGGTACACCCTGTATATAGCCTCCACATTAACTCTGTACCGGTACCACCTGTATATAACCCCCTCATATTGACTCTGTACCGGTACCCCCTGTATATAGCCTCCTCATATTGACTCTGTACCGGTACCACCTGTATATAACCCCCTCATATTGACTCTGTACCGGTACCCCCTGTATATAGCCTCCACATTGACTCTGTACCGGTACCCCCTGTATATAGCCTCCACATTGACTCTGTACCGGTACCCCCTGTATATAGCCTCCACATTGACTCTGTACCGGTACCACCTGTATATAACCCCCTCATATTGACTCTGTACCGGTACACCCTGTATATAGCCCCCTCACATTAACTCTGTACCGGTACCCCCTGTATATAGCCTCCTCATATTGACTCTGTACCGGTACCACCTGTATATAACCCCCTCATATTGACTCTGTACCGGTACCCCCTGTATATAGCCTCCATATTGACTCTGTACCGGTACACCCTGTATATAGCCCCCTCACATTAACTCTGTACCGGTACCCCCTGTATATAGCCTCCTCATATTGACTCTGTACCGGTACCCCCTGTATATAGCCCCCTCATATTGACTCTGTACCGGTACCCCCTGTATATAGCCTCCACATTGACTCTGTACCGGTACCCCCTGTATATAGCCTCCACATTGACTCTGTACCGGTACCCCCTGTATATAGACTCCACATTGACTCTGTACCGGTACCCCCTGTATATAGACTCCACATTGACTCTGTACCGGTACCCCCTGTATATAGCCTCCACATTGACTCTGTACCGGTACCCCCTGTATATAGCCTCCTCACATTGACTCTGTACCGGTACCCCCCTGTATATAGCCTCCACACATTGACTCTGTACCGGTACACCCTGTATATAGCCTCCACATTGACTCTGTACCGGTACACCCTGTATATAGCCTCCACATTAACTCTGTACCGGTACCACCTGTATATAACCCCCTCATATTGACTCTGTACCGGTACCCCCTGTATATAGCCCCCTCACATTAACTCTGTACCGGTACCCCCTGTATATAGCCTCCTCATATTGACTCTGTACCGGTACCACCTGTATATAACCCCCTCATATTGACTCTGTACCGGTACCCCCTGTATATAGCCTCCACATTGACTCTGTACCGGTACCCCCTGTATATAGCCTCCACATTGACTCTGTACCGGTACCCCCTGTATATAGCCTCCACATTGACTCTGTACCGGTACCACCTGTATATAACCCCCTCATATTGACTCTGTACCGGTACACCCTGTATATAGCCCCCTCACATTAACTCTGTACCGGTACCCCCTGTATATAGCCTCCTCATATTGACTCTGTACCGGTACCACCTGTATATAACCCCCTCATATTGACTCTGTACCGGTACCCCCTGTATATAGCCTCCATATTGACTCTGTACCGGTACACCCTGTATATAGCCCCCTCACATTAACTCTGTACCGGTACCCCCTGTATATAGCCTCCTCATATTGACTCTGTACCGGTACCACCTGTATATAACCCCCTCATATTGACTCTGTACCGGTACCCCCTGTATATAGCCTCCACATTGACTCTGTACCGGTACCCCCTGTATATAGCCTCCACATTGACTCTGTACCGGTACCCCCTGTATATAGCCCCCTCACATTGACTCTGTACCGGTACCCCCTGTATATGGCCTCCTCACATTGACTCTGTACCGGTACCCCCTGTATATAGCCTCCTCACATTGACTCTGTACCGGTACCCCCCTGTATATAGCCCCCTCACATGGACTCTGTACCGGTACCCCCTGTATATAGCCTCCTCACATTGACTCTGTACCAGTACCGCCTGTATATAGCCTCCTCACATTGACTCTGTACCGGTACCCCCTGTATATAGCCTCCTCACATTGAAAATGTACCGGTACTACCTGTATATATCCTCCACATTGACTCTGTACCGGTACCCCCTGTATATAGCCCCCTCATATTGACTCTGTACCGGTACCCCCTGTATATAGCCCCCTCATATTGACTCTGTACCGGTACCCCCTGTATATAGCCCCCTCACATTGACTCTGTACCGGTACCCCCTGTATATAGCCCCCTCATATTGACTCTGTACCGGTACCCCCTGTATATAGCCCCCTCATATTGACTCTGTACCGGTACCCCCTGTATATAGCCCCCTCATATTGACTCTGTACCGGTACCCCCTGTATATAGCCTCCACATTGACTCTGTACCGGTACCCCCTGTATATAGCCTCCACATTGACTCTGTACCGGTACCCCCTGTATATAGACTCCACATTGACTCTGTACCGGTACCCCCTGTATATAGACTCCACATTGACTCTGTACCGGTACCCCCTGTATATAGCCTCCACATTGACTCTGTACCGGTACCCCCTGTATATAGCCTCCTCACATTGACTCTGTACCGGTACCCCCCTGTATATAGCCTCCACACATTGACTCTGTACCGGTACACCCTGTATATAGCCTCCACATTGACTCTGTACCGGTACACCCTGTATATAGCCTCCACATTGACTCTGTACCGGTACCACCTGTATATAACCCCCTCATATTGACTCTGTACCGGTACCCCCTGTATATAGCCCCCTCACATTAACTCTGTACCGGTACCCCCTGTATATAGCCTCCTCATATTGACTCTGTACCGGTACCACCTGTATATAACCCCCTCATATTGACTCTGTACCGGTACCCCCTGTATATAGCCTCCACATTGACTCTGTACCGGTACCCCCTGTATATAGCCTCCACATTGACTCTGTACCGGTACCCCCTGTATATAGCCTCCACATTGACTCTGTACCGGTACCACCTGTATATAACCCCCTCATATTGACTCTGTACCGGTACACCCTGTATATAGCCCCCTCACATTAACTCTGTACCGGTACCCCCTGTATATAGCCTCCTCATATTGACTCTGTACCGGTACCACCTGTATATAACCCCCTCATATTGACTCTGTACCGGTACCCCCTGTATATAGCCTCCACATTGACTCTGTACCGGTACCCCCTGTATATAGCCTCCACAATGACTCTGTACCAGTACCGCCTGTACATAGCCTCCTCACATTGACCATGTACCGGTACTCCCTGTATATAGCCTCCACATTGACTCTGTACCGGTACCCCCTGTATATAGCCTCCTCACAATGACTCTGTACCGGTAACCCCTGTATATAGCCTCCTCACATTGACTCTTTACCGGTACCCCCTGTATATAGCCTCCTCACATTGACTCTGTACCGGTAACCCCTGTATATAGCCTCCTCACATGGACTCTGTACCGGTACCCCTTGTATATAGCCTCCACATTGACTCTGTACCGGTACCCCCTGTATATATTCTCCACATTGACCCTGTACCAGTACCGCCTGTATATAGCATCCTCACATTGACTCTGTACCGGTACCCCCTGTATATAGCCTCCTCACATTGAAAATGTACCGGTACTCCCTGCATATAGCCTCCACATTGACTCTGTACCGGTACCCCCTGTATATAGCCTCCTCACATTGACTCTGTACCGATACCCCCTATATATAGCCTCCTCACATTGACTCTGTACCGGTACCCCCTGTATATAGCCTCCTCTCATTGACTCTGTACCGGTACCCCCTGTATATAGCCTCCTCACATTGACTCTGTACCGGTACCCCCTGTATATAGCCTCCACATTGACTCTGTACGGTACCCCCTGTATATAGCCTCCTCACATTGACTCTGTACCGGTACCCCCTGTATATAGCCTCCTCACATTGACTCTGTACCGGTACCCCCTGTATATAGCCTCCTCACATTGACTCTGTACCGGTACCCCCTGTATATAGCCTCCTCACATTGACTCTGTACCGGTACCCCCTGTATATAGCCTCCTCACATTGACTCTGTACCGGTACCACCTGTATATAGCCCCCTCACATTGACTCTGTACCGGTACCCCCTGTATATAGCCCCCTCACATTGACTCTGTACCGGTACCCCCTGTATATAGCCCCCTCATATTGACTCTGTACCGGTACCACCTGTATATAACCCCCTCATATTGACTCTGTACCGGTACCACCTGTATATGGCCCCCTCACATTGACTCTGTACCGGTACCCCCTGTATATAGCCTCCTCACATTGACTCTGTACCGGTACCCCCTGTATATAGCCCCCTCACATTGACTCTGTACCGGTACCCCCTGTATATAGCCTCCTCACATTGACTCTGTACCGGTACCACCTGTATATAGCCCCCTCACATTGACTCTGTACCGGTACCCCCTGTATATAGCCTCCACATTGACTCTGTACCGGTACACCCTGTATATAGCCTCCACATTGACTCTGTACCGGTACCCCCCTGTATATAGCCTCCACATTGACTCTGTACCAGTACCGCCTGTATATAGCCTCCTCACATTGACTCTGTACCGGCACCCCCTGTATATAGCCTCCTCACATTGAAAATGTACCGGTACTCCCTGTATATATCCTCCACATTGACTCTGTACCGGTACCCCCTGTATATAGCCCCCTCATATTGACTCTGTACCGGTACCCCCTGTATATAGCCCCCTCATATTGACTCTGTACCGGTACCCCCTGTATATAGCCCCCTCACATTGACTCTGTACCGGTACCCCCTGTATATAGCCCCCTCATATTGACTCTGTACCGGTACCCCCTGTATATAGCCCCCTCATATTGACTCTGTACCGGTACCCCCTGTATATAGCCCCCTCATATTGACTCTGTACCGGTACCCCCTGTATATAGCCTCCACATTGACTCTGTACCGGTACCCCCTGTATATAGCCTCCACATTGACTCTGTACCGGTACCCCCTGTATATAGACTCCACATTGACTCTGTACCGGTACCCCCTGTATATAGACTCCACATTGACTCTGTACCGGTACCCCCTGTATATAGCCTCCACATTGACTCTGTACCGGTACCCCCTGTATATAGCCTCCTCACATTGACTCTGTACCGGTACCCCCCTGTATATAGCCTCCACACATTGACTCTGTACCGGTACACCCTGTATATAGCCTCCACATTGACTCTGTACCGGTACACCCTGTATATAGCCTCCACATTGACTCTGTACCGGTACCACCTGTATATAACCCCCTCATATTGACTCTGTACCGGTACCCCCTGTATATAGCCCCCTCACATTAACTCTGTACCGGTACCCCCTGTATATAGCCTCCTCATATTGACTCTGTACCGGTACCACCTGTATATAACCCCCTCATATTGACTCTGTACCGGTACCCCCTGTATATAGCCTCCACATTGACTCTGTACCGGTACCCCCTGTATATAGCCTCCACATTGACTCTGTACCGGTACCCCCTGTATATAGCCTCCACATTGACTCTGTACCGGTACCACCTGTATATAACCCCCTCATATTGACTCTGTACCGGTACACCCTGTATATAGCCCCCTCACATTAACTCTGTACCGGTACCCCCTGTATATAGCCTCCTCATATTGACTCTGTACCGGTACCACCTGTATATAACCCCCTCATATTGACTCTGTACCGGTACCCCCTGTATATAGCCTCCACATTGACTCTGTACCGGTACCCCCTGTATATAGCCTCCACATTGACTCTGTACCGGTACCCCCTGTATATAGCCTCCACATTGACTCTGTACCGGTACCACCTGTATATAACCCCCTCATATTGACTCTGTACCGGTACACCCTGTATATAGCCCCCTCACATTAACTCTGTACCGGTACCCCCTGTATATAGCCTCCTCATATTGACTCTGTACCGGTACCACCTGTATATAACCCCCTCATATTGACTCTGTACCGGTACCCCCTGTATATAGCCTCCACATTGACTCTGTACCGGTACCCCCTGTATATAGCCTCCACATTGACTCTGTACCGGTACCCCCTGTATATAGCCCCCTCACATTGACTCTGTACCGGTACCCCCTGTATATGGCCTCCTCACATTGACTCTGTACCGGTACCCCCTGTATATAGCCTCCTCACATTGACTCTGTACCGGTACCCCCCTGTATATAGCCCCCTCACATGGACTCTGTACCGGTACCCCCTGTATATAGCCTCCTCACATTGACTCTGTACCGGTACCCCCTGTATATAGCCCCCTCACATTGACTCTGTACCGGTACCCCCTGTATATGGCCTCCTCACATTGACTCTGTAACGGTACCCCCTGTATATAGCCTCCTCACATTGACTCTGTACCGGTACCCCCCTGTATATAGCCTCCACATTGACTCTGTACCGGTACCCCCTGTATATAGCCTCCTCACATTGACTCTGTACCGGTACCCCCTGTATATGGCCTCCACATTGACTCTGTACCGGTACCACCTGTATATGGCCCCTCACATTGACTCTGTACCGGTACCCCCTGTATATAGCCCCCTCACATTGACTCTGTACCGGTACCCCCTGTATATAGCCCCCTCATATTGACTCTGTACCGGTACCACCTGTATATAACCCCTCATATTGACTCTGTACCGGTACCACCTGTATATAGCCCCCTCACATTGACTCTGTACCGGTAACCCCTGTATATAGCCCCCTCATATTGACTCTGTACCGGTACCACCTGTATATAGCCCCCTCATATTGACTCTGTACCGGTACCACCTGTATATAACCCCCTCATATTGACTCTGTACCGGTACCACCTGTATATAGCCCCCTCACATTGACTCTGTACCGGTACCCCCCCTGTATATAGCCTCCACACATTGACTCTGTACCGGTACACCCTGTATATAGCCTCCACATTGACTCTGTACCGGTACACCCTGTATATAGCCTCCACATTAACTCTGTACCGGTACCACCTGTATATAACCCCCTCATATTGACTCTGTACCGGTACCACCTGTATATAACCCCCTCATATTGACTCTGTACCGGTACCACCTGTATATAGCCCCCTCACATTGACTCTGTACCGGTACCCCCCTGTATATAGCCTCCACACATTGACTCTGTACCGGTACACCCTGTATATAGCCCCCTCACATTGACTCTGTACCGGTAACCCCTGTATATAGCCCCCTCATATTGACTCTGTACCGGTACCACCTGTATATAGCCCCCTCATATTGACTCTGTACCGGTACCACCTGTATATAACCCCCTCATATTGACTCTGTACCGGTACCACCTGTATATAGCCCCCTCACATTGACTCTGTACCGGTACCCCCCTGTATATAGCCTCCACACATTGACTCTGTACCGGTACACCCTGTATATAGCCTCCACATTGACTCTGTACCGGTACACCCTGTATATAGCCTCCACATTAACTCTGTACCGGTACCACCTGTATATAACCCCCTCATATTGACTCTGTACCGGTACCCCCTGTATATAGCCCCCTCACATTAACTCTGTACCGGTACCCCCTGTATATAGCCTCCTCATATTGACTCTGTACCGGTACCACCTGTATATAACCCCCTCATATTGACTCTGTACCGGTACCCCCTGTATATAGCCTCCACATTGACTCTGTACCGGTACCCCCTGTATATAGCCTCCACATTGACTCTGTACCGGTACCCCCTGTATATAGCCTCCACATTGACTCTGTACCGGTACCACCTGTATATAACCCCCTCATATTGACTCTGTACCGGTACACCCTGTATATAGCCCCCTCACATTAACTCTGTACCGGTACCCCCTGTATATAGCCTCCTCATATTGACTCTGTACCGGTACCACCTGTATATAACCCCCTCATATTGACTCTGTACCGGTACCCCCTGTATATAGCCTCCACATTGACTCTGTACCGGTACCCCCTGTATATAGCCTCCACATTGACTCTGTACCGGTACCCCCTGTATATAGCCTCCACATTGACTCTGTACCGGTACCACCTGTATATAACCCCCTCATATTGACTCTGTACCGGTACACCCTGTATATAGCCCCCTCACATTAACTCTGTACCGGTACCCCCTGTATATAGCCTCCTCATATTGACTCTGTACCGGTACCACCTGTATATAACCCCCTCATATTGACTCTGTACCGGTACCCCCTGTATATAGCCTCCACATTGACTCTGTACCGGTACCCCCTGTATATAGCCTCCACATTGACTCTGTACCGGTACCCCCTGTATATAGCCCCCTCACATTGACTCTGTACCGGTACCCCCTGTATATGGCCTCCTCACATTGACTCTGTACCGGTACCCCCTGTATATAGCCTCCTCACATTGACTCTGTACCGGTACCCCCCTGTATATAGCCCCCTCACATGGACTCTGTACCGGTACCCCCTGTATATAGCCTCCTCACATTGACTCTGTACCGGTACCCCCTGTATATAGCCCCCTCACATTGACTCTGTACCGGTACCCCCTGTATATGGCCTCCTCACATTGACTCTGTACCGGTACCCCCTGTATATAGCCTCCTCACATTGACTCTGTACCGGTACCCCCCTGTATATAGCCTCCACATTGACTCTGTACCGGTACCCCCTGTATATAGCCTCCTCACATTGACTCTGTACCGGTACCCCCTGTATATGGCCTCCACATTGACTCTGTACCGGTACCACCTGTATATGGCCCCTCACATTGACTCTGTACCGGTACCCCCTGTATATAGCCCCCTCACATTGACTCTGTACCGGTACCCCCTGTATATAGCCCCCTCATATTGACTCTGTACCGGTACCACCTGTATATAACCCCCTCATATTGACTCTGTACCGGTACCACCTGTATATAGCCCCCTCACATTGACTCTGTACCGGTAACCCCTGTATATAGCCCCCTCATATTGACTCTGTACCGGTACCACCTGTATATAGCCCCCTCATATTGACTCTGTACCGTTACCACCTGTATATAACCCCCTCATATTGACTCTGTACCGGTACCACCTGTATATAGCCCCCTCACATTGACTCTGTACCGGTACCCCCTGTATATAGCCCCTCATATTGACTCTGTACCGGTACCACCTGTATATAACCCCCTCATATTGACTCTGTACCAGTACCACCTGTATATAGCCTCCTCACATTGACTCTGTACCGGTACCCCCTGTATATGGCCTCCACATTGACTCTGTACCGGTACCACCTGTATATGGCCCCCTCACATTGACTCTGTACCGGTACCCCCTGTATATAGCCCCCTCACATTGACTCTGTACCGGTACCCCCTGTATATAGCCCCCTCATATTGACTCTGTACCGGTACCACCTGTATATAACCCCCTCATATTGACTCTGTACCGGTACCACCTGTATATGGCCCCCTCACATTGACTCTGTACCGGTACCCCCTGTATATAGCCTCCACATTGACTCTGTACCGGTACCCCCTGTATATAGCCCCCTCATATTGACTCTGTACCGGTACCCCTGTATATAGCCCCCTCACATTGACTCTGTACCGGTACCCCCTGTATATAGCCCCCTCATATTGACTCTGTACCGGTACCCCCTGTATATAGCCCCTCATATTGACTCTGTACCGGTACCCCCTGTATATAGCCCCCTCATATTGACTCTGTACCGGTACCCCCTGTATATAGCCTCCACATTGACTCTGTACCGGTACCCCCTGTATATAGCCTCCACATTGACTCTGTACCGGTACCCCCTGTATATAGACTCCACATTGACTCTGTACCGGTACCCCCTGTATATAGACTCCACATTGACTCTGTACCGGTACCCCCTGTATATAGCCTCCACATTGACTCTGTACCGGTACCCCCTGTATATAGCCTCCTCACATTGACTCTGTACCGGTACCCCCCTGTATATAGCCTCCACACATTGACTCTGTACCGGTACACCCTGTATATAGCCTCCACATTGACTCTGTACCGGTACACCCTGTATATAGCCTCCACATTGACTCTGTACCGGTACCACCTGTATATAACCCCCTCATATTGACTCTGTACCGGTACCCCCTGTATATAGCCCCCTCACATTAACTCTGTACCGGTACCCCCTGTATATAGCCTCCTCATATTGACTCTGTACCGGTACCACCTGTATATAACCCCCTCATATTGACTCTGTACCGGTACCCCCTGTATATAGCCTCCACATTGACTCTGTACCGGTACCCCCTGTATATAGCCTCCACATTGACTCTGTACCGGTACCCCCTGTATATAGCCTCCACATTGACTCTGTACCGGTACCACCTGTATATAACCCCCTCATATTGACTCTGTACCGGTACACCCTGTATATAGCCCCCTCACATTAACTCTGTACCGGTACCCCCCTGTATATAGCCTCCTCATATTGACTCTTTACCGGTACCACCTGTATATAACCCCCTCATATTGACTCTGTACCGGTACCCCCTGTATATAGCCTCCACATTGACTCTGTACCGGTACCCCCTGTATATAGCCTCCACAATGACTCTGTACCAGTACCCGCCTGTACATAGCCTCCTCACATTGACCATGTACCGGTAGTCCCTGTATATAGCCTCCACATTGACTCTGTACCGGTACTCCCTGTATATAGCCTCCTCACAATGACTCTGTACCGGTAACCCCTGTATATAGCCTCCTCACATTGACTCTTTACCGGTACCCCCTGTATATAGCCTCCTCACATTGACTCTGTACCGGTAACCCCTGTATATAGCCTCCTCACATGGACTCTGTACCGGTACCCCTTGTATATAGCCTCCACATTGACTCTGTACCGGTACCCCCTGTATATAGCCTCCACATTGACTCTGTACCAGTACCGCCTGTATATAGCCTCCTCACATTGACTCTGTACCGGTACCCCCTGTATATAGCCTCCTCACATTGAAAATGTACCGGTACTCCCTGCATATAGCCTCCACATTGACTCTGTACCGGTACCCCCTGTATATAGCCTCCTCACATTGACTCTGTACCGATACCCCCTATATATAGCCTCCTCACATTGACTCTGTACCGTACCCCCTGTATATAGCCTCCTCTCATTGACTCTGTACCGGTACCCCCCTGTATATAGCCTCCTCACATTGACTCTGTACCGGTACCCCCTGTATATAGCCTCCACATTGACTCTGTACCGGTACCCCCTGTATATAGCCTCCTCACATTGACTCTGTACCGGTACCCCCTGTATATAGCCTCCTCACATTGACTCTGTACCGGTACCCCCTGTATATAGCCTCCTCACATTGACTCTGTACCGGTACCCCCTGTATATAGCCTCCTCACATTGACTCTGTACCGGTACCCCCTGTATATAGCCTCCTCACATTGACTCTGTACCGGTACCACCTGTATATAGCCCCCTCACATTGACTCTGTACCGGTACCCCCTGTATATAGCCCCCTCACATTGACTCTGTACCGGTACCCCCTGTATATAGCCCCCTCATATTGACTCTGTACCGGTACCACCTGTATATAACCCCCTCATATTGACTCTGTACCGGTACCACCTGTATATGGCCCCCTCACATTGACTCTGTACCGGTACCCCCTGTATATAGCCTCCTCACATTGACTCTGTACCGGTACCCCCTGTATATAGCTACCTCACATTGACTCTGTACCGGTACCCCCTGTATATAGCCTCCTCACATTGACTCTGTACCGGTACCACCTGTATATAGCCCCCTCACATTGACTCTGTACCGGTACCCCCTGTATATAGCCTCCACATTGACTCTGTACCGGTACACCCTGTATATAGCCTCCACATTGACTCTGTACCGGTACCCCCCTGTATATAGCCTCCACATTGACTCTGTACCAGTACCGCCTGTATATTAGCCTCCTCACATTGACTCTGTACCGGTACCCCCTGTATATAGCCTCCTCACATTGAAAATGTACCGGTACTTCCCTGTATATATCCTCCACATTGACTCTGTACCGGTACCCCCTGTATATAGCCCCCTCATATTGACTCTGTACCGGTACCCCCTGTATATAGCCCCCTCATATTGACTCTGTACCGGTACCCCCTGTATATAGCCCCCTCACATTGACTCTGTACCGGTACCCCCTGTATATAGCCCCCTCATATTGACTCTGTACCGGTACCCCCTGTATATAGCCCCCTCATATTGACTCTGTACCGGTACCCCCTGTATATAGCCCCCTCATATTGACTCTGTACCGGTACCCCCTGTATATAGCCTCCACATTGACTCTGTACCGGTACCCCCTGTATATAGCCTCCACATTGACTCTGTACCGGTACCCCCTGTATATAGACTCCACATTGACTCTGTACCGGTACCCCCTGTATATAGCCCCCTCATATTGACTCTGTACCGGTACCCCCTGCATATAGCCCCCTCATATTGACTCTGTACCGGTACCCCCTGTATATAGCCTCCACATTGACTCTGTACCGGTACCCCCTGTATATAGCCTCCACATTGACTCTGTACCGGTACCCCCTGTATATAGCCTCCACATTGACTCTGTACCGGTACCCCCCTGTATATAGCCTCCACATTGACTCTGTACCGGTACCCACCTGTATATAACCCCCCTCATATTGACTCTGTACCGGTACACCCTGTATATAGCCCCCTCACATTAACTCTGTACCGGTACCCCCTGTATATAGCCTCCTCATATTGACTCTGTACCGGTACCACCTGTATATAACCCCCTCATATTGACTCTGTACCGGTACCCCCTGTATATAGCCTCCACATTGACTCTGTACCGGTACCCCCTGTATATAGCCTCCACATTGACTCTGTACCGGTACCCCTGTATATAGCCCCCTCACATTGACTCTGTACCGGTACCCCCTGTATATGGCCTCCTCACATTGACTCTGTACCGGTACCCCCTGTATATAGCCTCCTCACATTGACTCTGTACCGGTACCCCCCTGTATATAGCCCCCTCACATGGACTCTGTACCGGTACCCCCTGTATATAGCCTCCTCACATTGACTCTGTACCGGTACCCCCCTGTATATAGCCCCCTCACATTGACTCTGTACCGGTACCCCCTGTATATGGCCTCCTCACATTGACTCTGTACCGGTACCCCCTGTATATAGCCTCCTCACATTGACTCTGTACCGGTACCCCCCCTGTATATAGCCTCCACATTGACTCTGTACCGGTACCCCCTGTATATAGCCTCCTCACATTGACTCTGTACCGGTACCCCCTGTATATGGCCTCCACATTGACTCTGTACCGGTACCACCTGTATATGGCCCCTCACATTGACTCTGTACCGGTACCCCCTGTATATAGCCCCCTCACATTGACTCTGTACCGGTACCCCCTGTATATAGCCCCCTCATATTGACTCTGTACCGGTACCACCTGTATATAACCCCCTCATATTGACTCTGTACCGGTACCACCTGTATATGGCCCCCTCACATTGACTCTGTACCGGTACCCCCTGTATATAGCCCCCTCACATTGACTCTGTACCGGTACCCCCTGTATATAGCCCCCTCATATTGACTCTGTACCGGTACCACCTGTATATAACCCCCTCATATTGACTCTGTACCGGTACCACCTGTATATGGCCCCCTCACATTGACTCTGTACCGGTACCCCCTGTATATAGCCTCCTCACATTGACTCTGTACCGGTACCCCCTGTATATAGCCCCCTCACATTGACTCTGTACCGGTACCCCCTGTATATAGCCTCCTCACATTGACTCTGTACCGGTACCCCCTGTATATAGCCTCCACATTGACTCTGTACCGGTACACCCTGTATATAGCCTCCACATTGACTCTGTACCGGTACCCCCCTGTATATAGCCTCCACATTGACTCTGTACCAGTACCCGCCTGTATATAGCCTCCTCACATTGACTCTGTACCGGTACCACCTGTATATAACCCCCCTCATATTGACTCTGTACCGGTACCACCTGTATATGGCCCCCTCACATTGACTCTGTACCGGTACCACCCTGTATATAGCCCCCTCACATTGACTCTGTACCGGTACCCCCTGTATATAGCCCCCTCACATTGACTCTGTACCGGTACCCCCCTGTATATAGCCTCCTCACATTGACTCTGTACCGGTACCACCTGTATATAGCCCCCTCACATTGACTCTGTACCGGTACCCCCTGTATATAGCCTCCACATTGCTCTGTACCGGTACACCCTGTATATAGCCTCCACATTGACTCTGTACCGGTACCCCCCCTGTATATAGCCTCCACATTGACTCTGTACCAGTACCCCGCCTGTATATAGCCTCCTCACATTGACTCTGTACCGGTACCCCCTGTATATAGCCTCCTCACATTGAAAATGTACCGGTACTCCCTGTATATATCCTCCACATTGACTCTGTACCGGTACCCCCTGTATATAGCCCCCTCATATTGACTCTGTACCGGTACCCCCTGTATATAGCCCCCTCATATTGACTCTGTACCGGTACCCCCTGTATATAGCCCCCTCACATTGACTCTGTACCGGTACCCCCCTGTATATAGCCTCCACACATTGACTCTGTACCGGTACACCCTTTGTATATAGCCTCCACATTGACTCTGTACCGGTACACCCTGTATATAGCCTCCAAATTAACTCTGTACCGGTACCACCTGTATATAACCCCCTCATATTGACTCTGTACCGGTACCCCCTGTATATAGCCCCCTCACATTAACTCTGTACCGGTACCCCCTGTATATAGCCTCCTCATATTGACTCTGTACCGGTACCACCTGTATATAGCCTCCACATTGACTCTGTACCGGTACCCCCTGTATATAGCCTCCACATTGACTCTGTACCGGTACCACCCTGTATATAGCCTCCACATTGACTCTGTACCGGTACCACCTGTATATAACCCCCTCATATTGACTCTGTACCGGTACACCCTGTATATAGCCCCCTCACATTAACTCTGTACCGGTACCCCCTGTATATAGCCTCCTCATATTGACTCTGTACCGGTACCACCTGTATATAACCCCCTCATATTGACTCTGTACCGGTACCCCCTGTATATAGCCTCCACATTGACTCTGTACCGGTACCCCCTGTATATAGCCTCCACATTGACTCTGTACCGGTACCCCCTGTATATAGCCTCCACATTGACTCTGTACGGTACCACCTGTATATAACCCCCTCATATTGACTCTGTACCGGTACACCCTGTATATAGCCCCCTCACATTAACTCTGTACCGGTACCCCCTGTATATAGCCTCCTCATATTGACTCTGTACCGGTACCACCTGTATATAACCCCCTCATATTGACTCTGTACCGGTACCCCCTGTATATAGCCTCCACATTGACTCTGTACCGGTACCCCCTGTATATAGCCTCCACATTGACTCTGTACCGGTACCCCCTGTATATAGCCCCCTCACATTGACTCTGTACCGGTACCCCCCTGTATATGGCCTCCTCACATTGACTCTGTACCGGTACCCCCTGTATATAGCCTCCTCACATTGACTCTGTACCGGTACCCCCCTGTATATAGCCCCCTCACATGGACTCTGTACCGGTACCCCCTGTATATAGCCTCCTCACATTGACTCTGTACCGGTACCCCCTGTATATAGCCCCCTCACATTGACTCTGTACCGGTACCTACCCCCTGTATATGGCCTCCTCACATTGACTCTTGTACCGGTACCGCCCTGTATATTAGCCTCCTCACATTGACTCTGTACCGGTACCCCCCTGTATATAGCCTCCACATTGACTCTGTACCGGTACCCCCCTGTATATAGCCTCCTCACATTGACTCTGTACCGGTACCCCCTGTATATGGCCTCCACATTGACTCTGTACCGTACCACCTGTATATATGGCCCCTCACATTGACTCTGTACCGGTACCCCCTGTATATAGCCCCCTCACATTGACTCTGTACCGGTACCCCCTGTATATAGCCCCCTCATATTGACTCTGTAACCGGTACCACCTGTATATAACCCCTCATATTGACTCTGTACCGGTACCACCTGTATATGGCCCCCCTCACATTGACTCTGTACCGGTACCCCCTGTATATAGCCCCCTCACATTGACTCTGTACCGGTACCCCCTGTATATAGCCCCCTCATATTGACTCTGTACCGGTACCACCTGTATATAACCCCCTCATATTGACTCTGTACCGGTACCACCTGTATATGGCCCCCTCACATTGACTCTGTACCGGTACCCCCTGTTATATAGCCTCCTCACATTGACTCTGTACCGGTACCCCCTGTATATAGCCCCCCTCACATTGACTCTGTACCGGTACCCCCTGTATATAGCCTCCTCACATTGACTCTGTACCGGTACCACCTGTATATAGCCCCCTCACCATTGACTCTGTACCGGTACCCCCTGTATATAGCCTCCACATTGACTCTGTACCGGTACACCCTGTATATAGCCTCCACATTGACCTCTGTACCGGTACCCCCCTGTATATAGCCTCCACATTGACTCTGTACCAGTACCGCCTGTATATAGCCTCCTCACATTGACTCTGTACCGGTACCACCTGTATATAACCCCCTCATATTGACTCTGTACCGGTACCCCCTGTATATAGGCCCCCTCACATTGACTCTGTACCGGTACCCCCTGTATATAGCCTCCTCACATTGACTCTGTACCGGTACCCCCTGTATTAGCCCCCTCACATTGACTCTGTACCGGTACCCCCTGTATATAGCCTCCTCACATTGACTCTGTACCGGTACCCACCTGTATATAGCCCCCTCACATTGACTCTGTACCGGTACCCCTGTATATAGCCTCCACATTGACTCTGTACCGGTACACCCTGTATATAGCCTCCACATTGACTCTGTACCGGTACCCCCCTGTATATAGCCTCCACATTGACTCTGTACCAGTACCGCCTGTATATAGCCTCCTCACATTGACTCTGTACCGTACCCCCTGTATATAGCCTCCTCACATTGAATATGTACCGGTACTTCACCTGTATATATCCTCCACATTGACTCTGTACCGGTACCCCCCTGTATATAGCCCCCTCATATTGACTCTGTACCGGTACCCCCCTGTATATAGCCCCCCTCATATTGACTCTGTACCGGTACCCCCTGTATATAGCCCCTCACATTGAGTCTGTACCGGTACCCCTGTATATAGCCCCCTCATATTGACTCTGTACCGGTACCCCCTGTATATAGCCCCCTCATATTGACTCTGTACCGGTACCCCCTGTATATAGCCCCCTCATATTGACTCTGTACCGGTACCCCCTGTATATAGCCTCCACATTGACTCTGTACCGGTACACCCTGTATATAGCCTCCACATTGACTCTGTACCGGTACCCCCTGTATATAGACTCCACATTGACTCTGTACCGGTACCCCCTGTATATAGACTCCACATTGACTCTGTACCGTACCCCCTGTATATAGCCTCCACATTGACTCTGTACCGGTACCCCCTGTATATAGCCTCCTCACATTGACTCTGTACCGGTACACCCCTGTATATAGCCTCCACACATTGACTCTGTACCGGTACAACACTGTATATAGCCTCCACATTGACTCTGTACCGGTAACACCCTGTATATAGCCTCCAAATTAACTCTGTACCGGTACCACCTGTATATAACCCCCTCATATTGACTCTGTACCGGTACCCCCTGTATATAGCCCCCTCACATTAACTCTGTACCGGTACCCCCTGTATATAGCCTCCTCATATTGACTCTGTACCGGTACCACCTGTATATAACCCCCTCATATTGACTCTGTACCGGTACCCCCTGTATATAGCCTCCACATTGACTCTGTACCGGTACCCCTGTATATAGCCTCCACATTGACTCTGTACCGGTACCCCCTGTATATAGCCTCCACATTGACTCTGTACCGGTACCACCTGTATATAACCCCCTCATATTGACTCTGTACCGGTACACCCTGTATATAGCCCCCTCACATTAACTCTTGTACCGGTACCCCCTGTATATAGCCTCCTCATATTGACTCTGTACCGTACCACCTGTATAAAACCCCCTCATATTGACTCTGTACCGGTACCCCCTGTATATAGCCTCCACATTGACTCTGTACCGGTACCCCCTGTATATAGCCTCCACATTGACTCTGTACCGGTACCCCTGTATATAGCCTCCACATTGACTCTGTACCGGTACCACCTGTATATAACCCCTCATATTGACTCTGTACCGGTACAACCCTGTATATAGCCCCCTCACATTAACTCTGTACCGGTACCCCCTGTATATAGCCTCCTCATATTGACTCTGTACCGGTACCACCTGTATATAACCCCCTCATATTGACTCTGTACCGGTACCCCCTGTATATAGCCTCCACATTGACTCTGTACCGGTACCCCCTGTATATAGCCTCCACATTGACTCTGTACCGGTACCCCCTGTATATAGCCCCCTCACATTGACTCTGTACCGGTACCCCCTGTATATGGCCTCCTCACATTGACTCTGTACCGGTACCCCCTGTATATAGCCTCCTCACATTGACTCTGTACCGGTACCCCCCTGTATATAGCCCCTCACATGGACTCTGTACCGGTACCCCCTGTATATAGCCTCCTCACATTGACTCTGTACCGGTACCCCCTGTATATAGCCCTCCACATTGACTCTGTACCGGTACCCCTGTATATGAGCCTCCTCACATTGACTCTGTACCGGTACCCCCTGTAATAGCCTCCTCACATTGACTCTGTACCGGTACCCCCCTGTATATAGCCTCCACATGACTCTGTACCGGTACCCCCTGTATATAGCCTCCTCACATTGACTCTGTACCGGTACCCCCTGTATATGGCCTCCACATTGACTCTGTACCGGTACCACCTGTATATGGCCCCTCACATTGACTCTGTACCGGTACCCCCTGTATATAGCCCCCTCACATTGACTCTGTACCGGTACCCCCTGTATATAGCCCCCCTCATATTGACTCTGTACCGGTACCACCTGTATATAACCCCTCATATTGACTCTGTACCGGTACCACCTGTATATGCCCCCTCACATTGACTCTGTACCGGTAACCCTGTATATAGCCCCCTCATATTGACTCTGTACCGGTACCCACCTGTATATAGCCCCCTCATATTGACTCTGTACCGGTACCACCTGTATATAACCCCTCATATTGACTCTGTACCGTACCACCTGTATATAGCCCCCTCACATTGACTCTGTACCGGTACCCCCCTGTATTATAGCCTCCACACATTGACTCTGTACCGGTACACCCTGTATATAGCCTCCACATTGACTCTGTACCGGTAAACCCTGTATATAGCCTCCACATTAACTCTGTACCGGTACCACCTGTATATAACCCCCTCATATTGACTCTGTACCGGTACCCACCTGTATATAACCCCCTCATATTTGACTCTGTACCGGTACCACCTGTATATAGCCCCCTCACATTGACTCTGTACCGGTACCCTCCCCCTGTATATAGCCTCCACACATTGACTCTGTACCGGTACAACCCTGTATATAGCCACCTCACATCGACTCGTACCGGTAACCCCTGTATATAGCCCCCTTCATATTGACTCTGTACCGGTACCACCTGTATATAGCCCCCTCATATGACTCTGTAGCCGGTACCACCTGTATATAACCCCTCATATTGACTCTGTAACCGGTACCACCTGTATATAGCCCCCAAAACATTGACTCTGTACGGTACCCCCCTGTATATAGCCTCCACACATTGACTCTGTACCGGTACACCCTGTATATAGCCTCCACATTGACTCTGTACCGGTACACCCTGTATATAGCCTCCACATTAACTCTGTACCGGTACCACCTGTATATAACCCCCTCATATGACTCTGTACCGGTACCCCCTGTATATAGCCCCTCACATTAACTCTGTACCGTACCCTCCTGTATATAGCCTCCTCATAGTGACTCTGTACCGTTACCACCTGTATATAACCCCCTCATATTGACTCTGTACCGGTACCCCCCTGTATATAGCCTCCACATTGATCGTTACCGGTACCCCTGTATATAGCCTCCACATTGACTCTGTACCGGTACCCCCTGTATATAGCCTCCACATTGACTCTGTACCGGTACCACCTGTATATAACCCCTCATATTGACTCTGTACCGGTACACCCTGTATATAGCCCCCTCACATTAACTCTGTACGGTACCCCCTGTATATAGCCTCCTCATATTGACTCTGTACCGGTACCAACCTGTATATAACCCCCTCATATGACTCTGTACCGGTACCACCCTGTATATAGCCTCCACATTGAACTCTGTACCGGTACCCCCTGTATATAGCCTCCACATTGACTCTGTACCGGTACCCCCTGTATATAGCCTCCACATTGACTCTGTACGGTACCACCTGTATATAACCCCCTCATATTGACTCTGTACCGTACACCCTGTATATAGCCCCCTCACATTAACTCTGTACCGGTACCCCCTGTATATAGCCTCCTCATATTGACTCTGTACGGTACCACCTGTATATAACCCCCTCATATTGACTCTGTACCGGTACCCCCTGTATATAGCCTCCACATTGACTCTGTACCGGTACCCCCTGTATATAGCCTCCACATTGACTCTGTACCTGTACCCCCTGTATATAGCCCCCTCACATTGACTCTGTACCGGTACCCCCTGTATATGGCCTCCTCACCATGACTCTGTACCGGTACCCCCTGTATATAGCCTCCTCACATTGACTCTGTACCGGTACCCCCCCTGTATATAGCCCCCTCACTGGACTTCTGTACCGGTCCCCCTGTATATAGCCTCCCTCACATTGACTCTGTACCGGTACCCCCTGTATATAGCCCCCTCACATTGACCTCTGTACCGGTACCCCCTGTATATGGCCTCCTCACATTGACTCTGTACCGGTACCCCCTGTATATAGCATCCTCACATTGACTCTGTACCGGTACCCCCCTGTATTAGCCTCCACATTGACTCTGTACCGGTACCCCCTGTATATAGCCTCCTCACATTGACTCTGTACCGTTACCCCCTGTATATGGCCTCCACATTGACTCTGTACCGGTACCACCTGTATATGGCCCCTCACATTGACTCTGTACCGGTACCCCCTGTATATAGCCCCCTCACATTGACTCTGTACCGGTACCCCCTGTATATAGCCCCTCATATTGACTCTGTACCGGTACCACCTGTATATAACCCCCTCATATTGACTCTGTACCGGTACCACCTGTATATAGCCCCCTCACATTGACTCTGTACCGTAACCCCTGTATATAGCCCCCTCATATTGACTCTGTACCGGTACCACCTGTATATAGCCCCCTCATATTGACTCTGTACCGTTACCCCTGTATATAACCCCCTCATATTGACTCTGTACCGGTACCACCTGTATATAGCCCCCTCACATTGACTCTGTACCGGTACCCCCTGTATATAGCCCCCTCATATTGACTCTGTACCGGTACCACCTGTATATAACCCCTCATATTGACTCTGTACCGGTACCACCTGTATATAGCCTCCTCACATTGACTCTGTACCGGTACCCCCTGTATATGGCCTCCACATTGACTCTGTACCGGTACAACCTGTATATGGCCCCCTCACATTGACTCTGTACCGGTACCCCCTGTATATAGCCCCTCACATTGACTCTGTACCGTACCCCCTGTATATAGCCCCCTCATTGACTCTGTACCGGTACCACCTGTATATAACCCCCTCATATTGACTCTGTACCGGTACCACCTGTATATGGCCCCCTCACATTGACTCTGTACCGGTACCCCCTGTTATAGCCCCTCACATTGACTCTGTAACGGTAACCCCTGTATATAGCCCCTCACATTGACTCTGTACCAGTACCCCCTGTATATAGCCCCCTCACATTGACTCTGTACCGATACCCCCTGTATATAGCCTCCTCACATTGACTCTGTACCTGTACCCCCTGTATATAGCCTCCATTGACTCTGTACCGTACACCTGTATATAGCCCCCTCATATTGACTCTGTACCTGTACCCCCTGTATATGGCCCCCTCACATTGACTCTGTACCTGTACCCCCTGTATATGGCCCCGCTATTGTTATTTACAGCTTTTCTTTAATCATTTATTTTATTTATCGTACTTTTTCTCTTGTATTTTCTTCAAACTGCGTTTGTTAAAGGGCTTGCAGTAAACATTTCACTGTAATGTAAGCACCCCCCTGTTGCATTCCGCGCATGTGACAAATACAATTTGATTGATTTGTAATGTGGATGAGAGGATACTGACAGACAGGAGACAGACAGGATTGGTGGTCATGTAGACAGTCTGTAGACGTGACCCTCCTATACACCAGGGTTGACTACCAAGTACCAGACTCGGAGGAAAACAGGAAGAACGTGTCTGTGTGCTTGTCAGTCCGTCTTCCTGTGTGTCTTTGTAAACCAGGGCATTAGGTAACACTGGTCCATACCAGACGTTTTACGTAGTAGTAGTACATCAATGAGACATTACTTTATCAGAAACCTTTTCCTCTACAGTGTCTGGATTCATGTAGGAATCAGCCGTGGCAAGAAAGTGAATGTCTGCTCTGTTTTCACCTCTTCTGTTTTTATTACATGTGATTATGTCCTTGCTGCTGTGTTCATGTTTTGCTACCTGCCTCTGATACAGGATCTAACTGGAGAGATCCTGTTCCAGTTCCTCAGTCTCAACACATGGTAGTTGAGAGTAGCAGTTAGAGAGGAATCTACCTTACCTTTCTGGCCCTTCACCTGTTCTCCCCCTGATATGCCCATATTTGGCTTGTTTCCTGGGAAGGGAGGGGCGAGACTCTCTCAAGGGGCATGTTGGGAATATTTCTGTACTGTATGAGTGGAACCTGGGTGACAGCTTCTGAGTGCGGGGGAGGAGGGAGTGCGGAGGGAGGGATTGAGAACACCTGACTGTTGCCCTGCCGGTTATATTTTCATCACTTAGCAACCGACTATGCATAACCCAAACCCACTGTTCAGAATCCTCCACATAGGATCGAGGGCAAGACACACACATGCATTTTTCTTATATCATTATTTTCAGTTGATATTGACTGGAAAAAAGTCACCTTCGTAAAGAAGTTAAAGTCTTATTGATGTACTGTATTTGTAAGTAAAAGTAGATGTTGATTGTAAAATGTAACATGTGTTCCCTTCAGGTGCCTCCCGTCTGCCTCTACCC
>NC_048578.1:29834959-29882771 GCF_013265735.2 Oncorhynchus mykiss | reverse complement strand
ACCGGTACCCCCTGTATATAGCCTCCTCTCATTGACTCTGTACCGGTACCCCCTGTATATAGCCTCCTCACATTGACTCTGTACCGGTACCCCCTGTATATAGCCTCCACATTGACTCTGTACCGGTACCCCCTGTATATAGCCTCCTCACATGGACTCTGTACCGGTACCCCCTGTATATAGCCTCCTCACATTGACTCTGTACCGGTACCCCCCTGTATATAGCCTCCTCACATTGACTCTGTACCGTTACCCCTGTATATAGCCTCCTCACATTGACTCTGTACCGGTACCCCCTGTATATAGCCTCCTCACATTGACTCTGTACCGGTACCACCTGTATATAGCCCCCTCACATTGACTCTGTACCGGTACCCCCTGTATATAGCCCCCTCACATTGACTCTGTACCGGTACCCCCTGTATATAGCCCCCTCATATTGACTCTGTACCGGTACCACCTGTATATAACCCCCTCATATTGACTCTGTACCGGTACCACCTGTATATGGCCCCCTCACATTGACTCTGTACCGGTACCCCCTGTATATAGCCTCCTCACATTGACTCTGTACCGGTACCCCCTGTATATAGCCCCCTCACATTGACTCTGTACCGGTACCCCCTGTATATAGCCTCTCACATTGACTCTGTTACCGGTACCACCTGTATATAGCCCCCTCACATTGACTCTGTACCGGTACCCCCTGTATATAGCCTCCACATTGACTCTGTACCGGTACACCCTGTATATAGCCTCCACATTGACTCTGTACCGGTACCCCCCTGTATATAGCCTCCACATTGACTCTGTACCAGTACCACCTGTATATAGCCTCCTCACATTGACTCTGTACCGGTACCCCCTGTATATAGCCTCCTCACATTGAAAATGTACCGGTACTCCCTGTATATATCCTCCACATTGACTCTGTACCGGTACCCCCTGTATATAGCCCCCTCATATTGACTCTGTACCGGTACCCCCTGTATATAGCCCCTCATATTGACTCTGTACCGGTACCCCCTGTATATAGCCCCCTCACATTGACTCTGTACCGGTACCCCCTGTATATAGCCCCCTCATATTGACTCTGTACCGGTACCCCCTGTATATAGCCCCCTCATATTGACTCTGTACCGGTACCCCCTGTATATAGCCCCCTCATATTGACTCTGTACCGGTACCCCCTGTATATAGCCTCCACATTGACTCTGTACCGGTACCCCCTGTATATAGCCTCCACATTGACTCTGTACCGGTACCCCCTGTATATAGACTCCACATTGACTCTGTACCGGTACCCCCTGTATATAGACTCCACATTGACTCTGTACCGGTACCCCCTTGTATATAGCCTCCACATTGACTCTGTACCGGTACCCCCTGTATATAGCCTCCTCACATTGACTCTGTACCGGTACCCCCCTGTATATAGCCTCCACACATTGACTCTGTACCGGTACACCCTGTATATAGCCTCCACATTGACTCTGTACCGGTACACCCTGTATATAGCCTCCACATTGACTCTGTACCGGTACCACCTGTATATAACCCCCTCATATTGACTCTGTACCGGTACCCCCTGTATATAGCCCCTCACATTAACTCTGTACCGGTACCCCCTGTATATAGCCTCCTCATATTGACTCTGTACCGGTACCACCTGTATATAACCCCCTCATATTGACTCTGTACCGGTACCCCCTGTATATAGCCTCCACATTGACTCTGTACCGGTACCCCCTGTATATAGCCTCCACATTGACTCTGTACCGGTACCCCCTGTATATAGCCTCCACATTGACTCTGTACCGGTACCACCTGTATATAACCCCCTCATATTGACTCTGTACCGGTACACCCTGTATATAGCCCCCTCACATAACTCTGTACCGGTACCCCCTGTATATAGCCTCCTCATATTGACTCTGTACCGGTACCACCTGTATATAACCCCCTCATATTGACTCTGTACCGGTACCCCCTGTATATAGCCTCCACATTGACTCTGTACCGGTACCCCCTGTATATAGCCTCCACATTGACTCTGTACCGGTACCCCCTGTATATAGCCTCCACATTGACTCTGTACCGGTACCACCTGTATATAACCCCCTCATATTGACTCTGTACCGGTACACCCTGTATATAGCCCCCTCACATTAACTCTGTACCGGTACCCCCTGTATATAGCCTCCTCATATTGACTCTGTACCGGTACCACCTGTATATAACCCCCTCATATTGACTCTGTACCGGTACCCCCTGTATATAGCCTCCACATTGACTCTGGTACCGGTACCCCCTGTATATAGCCTCCACATTGACTCTGTACCGGTACCCCTGTATATAGCCCCCTCACATTGACTCTGTACCGGTACCCCCTGTATATGGCCTCCTCACATTGACTCTGTACCGGTACCCCCTGTATATAGCCCCCTCACATGGACTCTGTACCGGTACCCCCTGTATATAGCCTCCTCACATTGACTCTGTACCGGTACCCCCTGTATATAGCCCCCTCACATTGACTCTGTACCGGTACCCCCTGTATATAGCCTCCACATTGACTCTGTACCGGTACCCCCTGTATATAGCCTCCACATTGACTCTGTACCGGTACCCCCTGTATATAGACTCCACATTGACTCTGTACCGGTACCCCCTGTATATAGACTCCACATTGACTCTGTACCGGTACCCCCTGTATATAGCCTCCACATTGACTCTGTACCGGTACCCCCTGTATATAGCCTCCTCACATTGACTCTGTACCGGTACCCCCCTGTATATAGCCTCCACACATTGACTCTGTACCGGTACACCCTGTATATAGCCTCCACATTGACTCTGTACCGGTACACCCTGTATATAGCCTCCACATTAACTCTGTACCGGTACCACCTGTATATAACCCCCTCATATTGACTCTGTACCGGTACCCCCTGTATATAGCCCCCTCACATTAACTCTGTACCGGTACCCCCTGTATATAGCCTCCTCATATTGACTCTGTACCGGTACCACCTGTATATAACCCCCTCATATTGACTCTGTACCGGTACCCCCTGTATATAGCCTCCACATTGACTCTGTACCGGTACCCCCTGTATATAGCCTCCACATTGACTCTGTACCGGTACCCCCTGTATATAGCCTCCACATTGACTCTGTACCGGTACCCCCTGTATATAGCCTCCTCACATTGACTCTGTACCGGTACCCCCTGTATATAGCCCCCTCACATTGACTCTGTACCGGTACCCCTGTATATAGCCTCCACATTGACTCTGTACCGGTACCCCCTGTATATAGCCTCCACATTGACTCTGTACCGGTACCCCCCTGTATATAGACTCCACATTGACTCTGTACCGGTACCCCCTGTATATAGACTCCACATTGACTCTGTACCGGTACCCCCTGTATATAGCCTCCACATTGACTCTGTACCGGTACCCCCTGTATATAGCCTCCTCACATTGACTCTGTACCGGTACCCCCCTGTATATAGCCTCCACACATTGACTCTGTACCGGTACACCCTGTATATAGCCTCCACATTGACTCTGTACCGGTACACCCTGTATATAGCCTCCACATTAACTCTGTACCGGTACCACCTGTATATAACCCCCTCATATTGACTCTGTACCGGTACCCCCTGTATATAGCCCCCTCACATTAACTCTGTACCGGTACCCCCTGTATATAGCCTCCTCATATTGACTCTGTACCGGTACCACCTGTATATAACCCCCTCATATTGACTCTGTACCGGTACCCCCTGTATATAGCCTCCACATTGACTCTGTACCGGTACCCCTGTATATAGCCTCCACATTGACTCTGTACCGGTACCCCCTGTATATAGCCTCCACATTGACTCTGTACCGGTACCACCTGTATATAACCCCCTCATATTGACTCTGTACCGGTACACCCTGTATATAGCCCCCTCACATTAACTCTGTACCGGTACCCCCTGTATATAGCCTCCTCATATTGACTCTGTACCGGTACCACCTGTATATAACCCCCTCATATTGACTCTGTACCGGTACCCCCTGTATATAGCCTCCATATTGACTCTGTACCGGTACACCCTGTATATAGCCCCCTCACATTAACTCTGTACCGGTACCCCCTGTATATAGCCTCCTCATATTGACTCTGTACCGGTACCACCTGTATATAACCCCCTCATATTGACTCTGTACCGGTACCCCCTGTATATAGCCTCCACATTGACTCTGTACCGGTACCCCCTGTATATAGCCTCCACATTGACTCTGTACCGGTACCCCCTGTATATAGCCTCCTCTCATTGACTCTGTACCGGTACCCCCTGTATATAGCCTCCTCACATTGACTCTGTACCGGTACCCCCTGTATATAGCCTCCACATTGACTCTGTACCGGTACCCCCTGTATATAGCCTCCTCACATTGACTCTGTACCGGTACCCCCTGTATATAGCCTCCTCACATTGACTCTGTACCGGTACCCCCTGTATATAGCCTCCTCACATTGACTCTGTACCGGTACCCCCTGTATATAGCCTCCTCACATTGACTCTGTACCGGTACCCCCTGTATATAGCCTCCTCACATTGACTCTGTACCGGTACCACCTGTATATAGCCCCCTCACATTGACTCTGTACCGGTACCCCCTGTATATAGCCCCCTCACATTGACTCTGTACCGGTACCCCCTGTATATAGCCCCCTCATATTGACTCTGTACCGGTACCACCTGTATATAACCCCCCTCATATTGACTCTGTACCGGTACCACCTGTATATGGCCCCCTCACATTGACTCTGTACCGGTACCCCCTGTATATAGCCTCCTCACATTGAAAATGTACCGGTACTCCCTGTATATATCCTCCACATTGACTCTGTACCGGTACCCCCTGTATATAGCCCCCTCATATTGACTCTGTACCGGTACCCCCTGTATATAGCCCCCTCATATTGACTCTGTACCGGTACCCCCTGTATATAGCCCCCTCACATTGACTCTGTACCGGTACCCCCTGTATATAGCCCCCTCATATTGACTCTGTACCGGTACCCCCTGTATATAGCCCCCTCATATTGACTCTGTACCGGTACCCCCTGTATATAGCCCCCTCATATTGACTCTGTACCGGTACCCCCTGTATATAGCCTCCTCACATTGACTCTGTACCGGTACCCCCTGTATATAGCCTCCACATTGACTCTGTACCGGTACCCCCTGTATATAGACTCCACATTGACTCTGTACCGGTACCCCCTGTATATAGACTCCACATTGACTCTGTACCGGTACCCCCTGTATATAGCCTCCACATTGACTCTGTACCGGTACCCCCTGTATATAGCCTCCTCACATTGACTCTGTACCGGTACCCCCCTGTATATAGCCTCCACACATTGACTCTGTACCGGTACACCCTGTATATAGCCTCCACATTGACTCTGTACCGGTACACCCTGTATATAGCCTCCACATTAACTCTGTACCGGTACCACCTGTATATAACCCCCTCATATTGACTCTGTACCGGTACCCCCTGTATATAGCCTCCTCATATTGACTCTGTACCGGTACCACCTGTATATAACCCCCTCATATTGACTCTGTACCGGTACCCCCTG
This sequence comes from Oncorhynchus mykiss, assembly GCF_013265735.2. NCBI lineage: Eukaryota > Metazoa > Chordata > Actinopteri > Salmoniformes > Salmonidae > Oncorhynchus > Oncorhynchus mykiss. Next base: position 29,877,116 of record NC_048578.1, on the reverse strand, counting down.
TATATAGCCTCCACATTGACTCTGTACCGGTACCCCCTGTATATAGCCTCCACATTGACTCTGTACCGGTACCCCCTGTATATAGCCTCCACATTGACTCTGTACCGGTACCACCTGTATATAACCCCCTCATATTGACTCTGTACCGGTTACACCCTGTATATAGCCCCCTCACATTAACTCTGTACCGGTACCCCCTGTATATAGCCTCCTCATATTGACTCTGTACCGGTACCACCTGTATATAACCCCCTCATATTGACTCTGTACCGGTACCCCCTGTATATAGCCTCCATATTGACTCTGTACCGGTACACCCTGTATATAGCCCCCTCACATTAACTCTGTACCGGTACCCCCTGTATATAGCCTCCTCATATTGACTCTGTACCGGTACCCCCTGTATATAGCCCCCTCATATTGACTCTGTACCGGTACCCCCTGTATATAGCCTCCACATTGACTCTGTACCGGTACCCCCTGTATATAGCCTCCACATTGACTCTGTACCGGTACCCCCTGTATATAGCCTCCGCAATGACTCTGTACCAGTACCGCCTGTACATAGCCTCCTCACATTGACTATGTACCGGTACTCCCTGTATATAGCCTCCACATTGACTCTGTACCGGTACCCCCTGTATATAGCCTCCTCACAATGACTCTGTACCGGTAACCCCTGTATATAGCCTCCTCACATTGACTCTGTACCGGTACCCCCTGTATATAGCCTCCTCACATTGACTCTGTACCGGTAACCCCTGTATATAGCCCCCTCACATTAACTCTGTACCGGTACCCCCTGTATATAGCCTCCTCATATTGACTCTGTACCGGTACCACCTGTATATAACCCCCTCATATTGACTCTGTACCGGTACCCCCTGTATATAGCCTCCACATTGACTCTGTACCGGTACCCCCTGTATATAGCCTCCACATTGACTCTGTACCGGTACCCCCTGTATATAGCCTCCTCTCATTGACTCTGTACCGGTACCCCCTGTATATAGCCTCCTCACATTGACTCTGTACCGGTACCCCCTGTATATAGCCTCCACATTGACTCTGTACCGGTACCCCCTGTATATAGCCTCCTCACATTGACTCTGTACCGGTACCCCCCTGTATATAGCCTCCTCACATTGACTCTGTACCGGTACCCCCTGTATATAGCCTCCTCACATTGACTCTGTACCGGTACCCCCTGTATATAGCCTCCTCACATTGACTCTGTACCGGTACCACCTGTATATAGCCCCCTCACATTGACTCTGTACCGGTACCCCCTGTATATAGCCCCCTCACATTGACTCTGTACCGGTACCCCCTGTATATAGCCCCCTCATATTGACTCTGTACCGGTACCACCTGTATATAACCCCCTCATATTGACTCTGTACCGGTACCACCTGTATATGGCCCCCTCACATTGACTCTGTACCGGTACCCCCCTGTATATAGCCTCCTCACATTGAAAATGTACCGGTACTCCCTGTATATATCCTCCACATTGACTCTGTACCGGTACCCCCTGTATATAGCCCCCTCATATTGACTCTGTACCGGTACCCCCTGTATATAGCCCCCTCATATTGACTCTGTACCGGTACCCCCTGTATATAGCCCCCTCACATTGACTCTGTACCGGTACCCCCTGTATATAGCCCCCTCATATTGACTCTGTACCGGTACCCCCTGTATATAGCCCCCTCATATTGACTCTGTACCGGTACCCCCTGTATATAGCCCCCTCATATTGACTCTGTACCGGTACCCCCTGTATATAGCCTCCACATTGACTCTGTACCGGTACCCCCTGTATATAGCCTCCACATTGACTCTGTACCGGTACCCCCTGTATATAGACTCCACATTGACTCTGTACCGGTACCCCCTGTATATAGACTCCACATTGACTCTGTACCGGTACCCCCTGTATATAGCCTCCACATTGACTCTGTACCGGTACCCCCTGTATATAGCCTCCTCACATTGACTCTGTACCGGTACCCCCCTGTATATAGCCTCCACACATTGACTCTGTACCGGTACACCCTGTATATAGCCTCCACATTGACTCTGTACCGGTACACCCTGTATATAGCCTCCACATTAACTCTGTACCGGTACCACCTGTATATAACCCCCTCATATTGACTCTGTACCGGTACCCCCTGTATATAGCCTCCTCATATTGACTCTGTACCGGTACCACCTGTATATAACCCCCTCATATTGACTCTGTACCGGTACCCCCTGTATATAGCCTCCACATTGACTCTGTACCGGTACCCCCTGTATATAGCCTCCACATTGACTCTGTACCGGTACCCCCTGTATATAGCCTCCACATTGACTCTGTACCGGTACCACCTGTATATAACCCCCTCATATTGACTCTGTACCGGTACACCCTGTATATAGCCCCCTCACATTAACTCTGTACCGGTACCCCCTGTATATAGCCTCCTCATATTGACTCTGTACCGGTACCACCTGTATATAACCCCCTCATATTGACTCTGTACCGGTACCCCCTGTATATAGCCTCCATATTGACTCTGTACCGGTACACCCTGTATATAGCCCCCTCACATTAACTCTGTACCGGTACCCCCTGTATATAGCCTCCTCATATTGACTCTGTACCGGTACCCCCTGTATATAGCCCCCTCATATTGACTCTGTACCGGTACCCCCTGTATATAGCCTCCACATTGACTCTGTACCGGTACCCCCTGTATATAGCCTCCACATTGACTCTGTACCGGTACCCCCTGTATATAGACTCCACATTGACTCTGTACCGGTACCCCCTGTATATAGACTCCACATTGACTCTGTACCGGTACCCCCTGTATATAGCCTCCACATTGACTCTGTACCGGTACCCCCTGTATATAGCCTCCTCACATTGACTCTGTACCGGTACCCCCCTGTATATAGCCTCCACACATTGACTCTGTACCGGTACACCCTGTATATAGCCTCCACATTGACTCTGTACCGGTACACCCTGTATATAGCCTCCACATTAACTCTGTACCGGTACCACCTGTATATAACCCCCTCATATTGACTCTGTACCGGTACCCCCTGTATATAGCCCCCTCACATTAACTCTGTACCGGTACCCCCTGTATATAGCCTCCTCATATTGACTCTGTACCGGTACCACCTGTATATAACCCCCTCATATTGACTCTGTACCGGTACCCCCTGTATATAGCCTCCACATTGACTCTGTACCGGTACCCCCTGTATATAGCCTCCACATTGACTCTGTACCGGTACCCCCTGTATATAGCCTCCACATTGACTCTGTACCGGTACCACCTGTATATAACCCCCTCATATTGACTCTGTACCGGTACACCCTGTATATAGCCCCCTCACATTAACTCTGTACCGGTACCCCCTGTATATAGCCTCCTCATATTGACTCTGTACCGGTACCACCTGTATATAACCCCCTCATATTGACTCTGTACCGGTACCCCCTGTATATAGCCTCCATATTGACTCTGTACCGGTACACCCTGTATATAGCCCCCTCACATTAACTCTGTACCGGTACCCCCTGTATATAGCCTCCTCATATTGACTCTGTACCGGTACCACCTGTATATAACCCCCTCATATTGACTCTGTACCGGTACCCCCTGTATATAGCCTCCACATTGACTCTGTACCGGTACCCCCTGTATATAGCCTCCACATTGACTCTGTACCGGTACCCCCTGTATATAGCCCCCTCACATTGACTCTGTACCGGTACCCCCTGTATATGGCCTCCTCACATTGACTCTGTACCGGTACCCCCTGTATATAGCCTCCTCACATTGACTCTGTACCGGTACCCCCCTGTATATAGCCCCCTCACATGGACTCTGTACCGGTACCCCCTGTATATAGCCTCCTCACATTGACTCTGTACCAGTACCGCCTGTATATAGCCTCCTCACATTGACTCTGTACCGGTACCCCCTGTATATAGCCTCCTCACATTGAAAATGTACCGGTACTACCTGTATATATCCTCCACATTGACTCTGTACCGGTACCCCCTGTATATAGCCCCCTCATATTGACTCTGTACCGGTACCCCCTGTATATAGCCCCCTCATATTGACTCTGTACCGGTACCCCCTGTATATAGCCCCCTCACATTGACTCTGTACCGGTACCCCCTGTATATAGCCCCCTCATATTGACTCTGTACCGGTACCCCCCTGTATATAGCCCCCTCATATTGACTCTGTACCGGTACCCCCTGTATATAGCCCCCTCATATTGACTCTGTACCGGTACCCCCTGTATATAGCCTCCACATTGACTCTGTACCGGTACCCCCTGTATATAGCCTCCACATTGACTCTGTACCGGTACCCCCTGTATATAGACTCCACATTGACTCTGTACCGGTACCCCCTGTATATAGACTCCACATTGACTCTGTACCGGTACCCCCTGTATATAGCCTCCACATTGACTCTGTACCGGTACCCCCTGTATATAGCCTCCTCACATTGACTCTGTACCGGTACCCCCCTGTATATAGCCTCCACACATTGACTCTGTACCGGTACACCCTGTATATAGCCTCCACATTGACTCTGTACCGGTACACCCTGTATATAGCCTCCACATTGACTCTGTACCGGTACCACCTGTATATAACCCCCTCATATTGACTCTGTACCGGTACCCCCTGTATATAGCCCCCTCACATTAACTCTGTACCGGTACCCCCTGTATATAGCCTCCTCATATTGACTCTGTACCGGTACCACCTGTATATAACCCCCTCATATTGACTCTGTACCGGTACCCCCTGTATATAGCCTCCACATTGACTCTGTACCGGTACCCCCTGTATATAGCCTCCACATTGACTCTGTACCGGTACCCCCTGTATATAGCCTCCACATTGACTCTGTACCGGTACCACCTGTATATAACCCCCTCATATTGACTCTGTACCGGTACACCCTGTATATAGCCCCCTCACATTAACTCTGTACCGGTACCCCCTGTATATAGCCTCCTCATATTGACTCTGTACCGGTACCACCTGTATATAACCCCCTCATATTGACTCTGTACCGGTACCCCCTGTATATAGCCTCCACATTGACTCTGTACCGGTACCCCCTGTATATAGCCTCCACAATGACTCTGTACCAGTACCGCCTGTACATAGCCTCCTCACATTGACCATGTACCGGTACTCCCTGTATATAGCCTCCACATTGACTCTGTACCGGTACCCCCTGTATATAGCCTCCTCACAATGACTCTGTACCGGTAACCCCTGTATATAGCCTCCTCACATTGACTCTTTACCGGTACCCCCTGTATATAGCCTCCTCACATTGACTCTGTACCGGTAACCCCTGTATATAGCCTCCTCACATGGACTCTGTACCGGTACCCCTTGTATATAGCCTCCACATTGACTCTGTACCGGTACCCCCTGTATATATTCTCCACATTGACCCTGTACCAGTACCGCCTGTATATAGCATCCTCACATTGACTCTGTACCGGTACCCCCTGTATATAGCCTCCTCACATTGAAAATGTACCGGTACTCCCTGCATATAGCCTCCACATTGACTCTGTACCGGTACCCCCTGTATATAGCCTCCTCACATTGACTCTGTACCGATACCCCCTATATATAGCCTCCTCACATTGACTCTGTACCGGTACCCCCCTGTATATAGCCTCCTCTCATTGACTCTGTACCGGTACCCCCTGTATATAGCCTCCTCACATTGACTCTGTACCGGTACCCCCTGTATATAGCCTCCACATTGACTCTGTACCGGTACCCCCTGTATATAGCCTCCTCACATTGACTCTGTACCGGTACCCCCTGTATATAGCCTCCTCACATTGACTCTGTACCGGTACCCCCTGTATATAGCCTCCTCACATTGACTCTGTACCGGTACCCCCTGTATATAGCCTCCTCACATTGACTCTGTACCGGTACCCCCTGTATATAGCCTCCTCACATTGACTCTGTACCGGTACCACCTGTATATAGCCCCCTCACATTGACTCTGTACCGGTACCCCCTGTATATAGCCCCCTCACATTGACTCTGTACCGGTACCCCCTGTATATAGCCCCCTCATATTGACTCTGTACCGGTACCACCTGTATATAACCCCCTCATATTGACTCTGTACCGGTACCACCTGTATATGGCCCCCTCACATTGACTCTGTACCGGTACCCCCTGTATATAGCCTCCTCACATTGACTCTGTACCGGTACCCCCTGTATATAGCCCCCTCACATTGACTCTGTACCGGTACCCCCTGTATATAGCCTCCTCACATTGACTCTGTACCGGTACCACCTGTATATAGCCCCCTCACATTGACTCTGTACCGGTACCCCCTGTATATAGCCTCCACATTGACTCTGTACCGGTACACCCTGTATATAGCCTCCACATTGACTCTGTACCGGTACCCCCCTGTATATAGCCTCCACATTGACTCTGTACCAGTACCGCCTGTATATAGCCTCCTCACATTGACTCTGTACCGGCACCCCCTGTATATAGCCTCCTCACATTGAAAATGTACCGGTACTCCCTGTATATATCCTCCACATTGACTCTGTACCGGTACCCCCTGTATATAGCCCCCTCATATTGACTCTGTACCGGTACCCCCTGTATATAGCCCCCTCATATTGACTCTGTACCGGTACCCCCTGTATATAGCCCCCTCACATTGACTCTGTACCGGTACCCCCTGTATATAGCCCCCTCATATTGACTCTGTACCGGTACCCCCTGTATATAGCCCCCTCATATTGACTCTGTACCGGTACCCCCTGTATATAGCCCCCTCATATTGACTCTGTACCGGTACCCCCTGTATATAGCCTCCACATTGACTCTGTACCGGTACCCCCTGTATATAGCCTCCACATTGACTCTGTACCGGTACCCCCTGTATATAGACTCCACATTGACTCTGTACCGGTACCCCCTGTATATAGACTCCACATTGACTCTGTACCGGTACCCCCTGTATATAGCCTCCACATTGACTCTGTACCGGTACCCCCTGTATATAGCCTCCTCACATTGACTCTGTACCGGTACCCCCCTGTATATAGCCTCCACACATTGACTCTGTACCGGTACACCCTGTATATAGCCTCCACATTGACTCTGTACCGGTACACCCTGTATATAGCCTCCACATTGACTCTGTACCGGTACCACCTGTATATAACCCCCTCATATTGACTCTGTACCGGTACCCCCTGTATATAGCCCCCTCACATTAACTCTGTACCGGTACCCCCTGTATATAGCCTCCTCATATTGACTCTGTACCGGTACCACCTGTATATAACCCCCTCATATTGACTCTGTACCGGTACCCCCTGTATATAGCCTCCACATTGACTCTGTACCGGTACCCCCTGTATATAGCCTCCACATTGACTCTGTACCGGTACCCCCTGTATATAGCCTCCACATTGACTCTGTACCGGTACCACCTGTATATAACCCCCTCATATTGACTCTGTACCGGTACACCCTGTATATAGCCCCCTCACATTAACTCTGTACCGGTACCCCCTGTATATAGCCTCCTCATATTGACTCTGTACCGGTACCACCTGTATATAACCCCCTCATATTGACTCTGTACCGGTACCCCCTGTATATAGCCTCCACATTGACTCTGTACCGGTACCCCCTGTATATAGCCTCCACATTGACTCTGTACCGGTACCCCCTGTATATAGCCTCCACATTGACTCTGTACCGGTACCACCTGTATATAACCCCCTCATATTGACTCTGTACCGGTACACCCTGTATATAGCCCCCTCACATTAACTCTGTACCGGTACCCCCTGTATATAGCCTCCTCATATTGACTCTGTACCGGTACCACCTGTATATAACCCCCTCATATTGACTCTGTACCGGTACCCCCTGTATATAGCCTCCACATTGACTCTGTACCGGTACCCCCTGTATATAGCCTCCACATTGACTCTGTACCGGTACCCCCTGTATATAGCCCCCTCACATTGACTCTGTACCGGTACCCCCTGTATATGGCCTCCTCACATTGACTCTGTACCGGTACCCCCTGTATATAGCCTCCTCACATTGACTCTGTACCGGTACCCCCCTGTATATAGCCCCCTCACATGGACTCTGTACCGGTACCCCCTGTATATAGCCTCCTCACATTGACTCTGTACCGGTACCCCCTGTATATAGCCCCCTCACATTGACTCTGTACCGGTACCCCCTGTATATGGCCTCCTCACATTGACTCTGTAACGGTACCCCCTGTATATAGCCTCCTCACATTGACTCTGTACCGGTACCCCCCTGTATATAGCCTCCACATTGACTCTGTACCGGTACCCCCTGTATATAGCCTCCTCACATTGACTCTGTACCGGTACCCCCTGTATATGGCCTCCACATTGACTCTGTACCGGTACCACCTGTATATGGCCCCTCACATTGACTCTGTACCGGTACCCCCTGTATATAGCCCCCTCACATTGACTCTGTACCGGTACCCCCTGTATATAGCCCCCTCATATTGACTCTGTACCGGTACCACCTGTATATAACCCCTCATATTGACTCTGTACCGGTACCACCTGTATATAGCCCCCTCACATTGACTCTGTACCGGTAACCCCTGTATATAGCCCCCTCATATTGACTCTGTACCGGTACCACCTGTATATAGCCCCCTCATATTGACTCTGTACCGGTACCACCTGTATATAACCCCCTCATATTGACTCTGTACCGGTACCACCTGTATATAGCCCCCTCACATTGACTCTGTACCGGTACCCCCCTGTATATAGCCTCCACACATTGACTCTGTACCGGTACACCCTGTATATAGCCTCCACATTGACTCTGTACCGGTACACCCTGTATATAGCCTCCACATTAACTCTGTACCGGTACCACCTGTATATAACCCCCTCATATTGACTCTGTACCGGTACCACCTGTATATAACCCCCTCATATTGACTCTGTACCGGTACCACCTGTATATAGCCCCCTCACATTGACTCTGTACCGGTACCCCCCTGTATATAGCCTCCACACATTGACTCTGTACCGGTACACCCTGTATATAGCCCCCTCACATTGACTCTGTACCGGTAACCCCTGTATATAGCCCCCTCATATTGACTCTGTACCGGTACCACCTGTATATAGCCCCCTCATATTGACTCTGTACCGGTACCACCTGTATATAACCCCCTCATATTGACTCTGTACCGGTACCACCTGTATATAGCCCCCTCACATTGACTCTGTACCGGTACCCCCCTGTATATAGCCTCCACACATTGACTCTGTACCGGTACACCCTGTATATAGCCTCCACATTGACTCTGTACCGGTACACCCTGTATATAGCCTCCACATTAACTCTGTACCGGTACCACCTGTATATAACCCCCTCATATTGACTCTGTACCGGTACCCCCTGTATATAGCCCCCTCACATTAACTCTGTACCGGTACCCCCTGTATATAGCCTCCTCATATTGACTCTGTACCGGTACCACCTGTATATAACCCCCTCATATTGACTCTGTACCGGTACCCCCTGTATATAGCCTCCACATTGACTCTGTACCGGTACCCCCTGTATATAGCCTCCACATTGACTCTGTACCGGTACCCCCTGTATATAGCCTCCACATTGACTCTGTACCGGTACCACCTGTATATAACCCCCTCATATTGACTCTGTACCGGTACACCCTGTATATAGCCCCCTCACATTAACTCTGTACCGGTACCCCCTGTATATAGCCTCCTCATATTGACTCTGTACCGGTACCACCTGTATATAACCCCCTCATATTGACTCTGTACCGGTACCCCCCTGTATATAGCCTCCACATTGACTCTGTACCGGTACCCCCTGTATATAGCCTCCACATTGACTCTGTACCGGTACCCCCTGTATATAGCCTCCACATTGACTCTGTACCGGTACCACCTGTATATAACCCCCTCATATTGACTCTGTACCGGTACACCCTGTATATAGCCCCCTCACATTAACTCTGTACCGGTACCCCCTGTATATAGCCTCCTCATATTGACTCTGTACCGGTACCACCTGTATATAACCCCCTCATATTGACTCTGTACCGGTACCCCCTGTATATAGCCTCCACATTGACTCTGTACCGGTACCCCCTGTATATAGCCTCCACATTGACTCTGTACCGGTACCCCCTGTATATAGCCCCCTCACATTGACTCTGTACCGGTACCCCCTGTATATGGCCTCCTCACATTGACTCTGTACCGGTACCCCCTGTATATAGCCTCCTCACATTGACTCTGTACCGGTACCCCCCTGTATATAGCCCCCTCACATGGACTCTGTACCGGTACCCCCTGTATATAGCCTCCTCACATTGACTCTGTACCGGTACCCCCTGTATATAGCCCCCTCACATTGACTCTGTACCGGTACCCCCTGTATATGGCCTCCTCACATTGACTCTGTACCGGTACCCCCTGTATATAGCCTCCTCACATTGACTCTGTACCGGTACCCCCCTGTATATAGCCTCCACATTGACTCTGTACCGGTACCCCCTGTATATAGCCTCCTCACATTGACTCTGTACCGGTACCCCCTGTATATGGCCTCCACATTGACTCTGTACCGGTACCACCTGTATATGGCCCCTCACATTGACTCTGTACCGGTACCCCCTGTATATAGCCCCCTCACATTGACTCTGTACCGGTACCCCCTGTATATAGCCCCCTCATATTGACTCTGTACCGGTACCACCTGTATATAACCCCCTCATATTGACTCTGTACCGGTACCACCTGTATATAGCCCCCTCACATTGACTCTGTACCGGTAACCCCTGTATATAGCCCCCTCATATTGACTCTGTACCGGTACCACCTGTATATAGCCCCCTCATATTGACTCTGTACCGTTACCACCTGTATATAACCCCCTCATATTGACTCTGTACCGGTACCACCTGTATATAGCCCCCTCACATTGACTCTGTACCGGTACCCCCTGTATATAGCCCCTCATATTGACTCTGTACCGGTACCACCTGTATATAACCCCCTCATATTGACTCTGTACCAGTACCACCTGTATATAGCCTCCTCACATTGACTCTGTACCGGTACCCCCTGTATATGGCCTCCACATTGACTCTGTACCGGTACCACCTGTATATGGCCCCCTCACATTGACTCTGTACCGGTACCCCCTGTATATAGCCCCCTCACATTGACTCTGTACCGGTACCCCCTGTATATAGCCCCCTCATATTGACTCTGTACCGGTACCACCTGTATATAACCCCCTCATATTGACTCTGTACCGGTACCACCTGTATATGGCCCCCTCACATTGACTCTGTACCGGTACCCCCTGTATATAGCCTCCACATTGACTCTGTACCGGTACCCCCTGTATATAGCCCCCTCATATTGACTCTGTACCGGTACCCCCTGTATATAGCCCCCTCACATTGACTCTGTACCGGTACCCCCTGTATATAGCCCCCTCATATTGACTCTGTACCGGTACCCCCTGTATATAGCCCCCTCATATTGACTCTGTACCGGTACCCCCTGTATATAGCCCCCTCATATTGACTCTGTACCGGTACCCCCTGTATATAGCCTCCACATTGACTCTGTACCGGTACCCCCTGTATATAGCCTCCACATTGACTCTGTACCGGTACCCCCTGTATATAGACTCCACATTGACTCTGTACCGGTACCCCCTGTATATAGACTCCACATTGACTCTGTACCGGTACCCCCTGTATATAGCCTCCACATTGACTCTGTACCGGTACCCCCTGTATATAGCCTCCTCACATTGACTCTGTACCGGTACCCCCCTGTATATAGCCTCCACACATTGACTCTGTACCGGTACACCCTGTATATAGCCTCCACATTGACTCTGTACCGGTACACCCTGTATATAGCCTCCACATTGACTCTGTACCGGTACCACCTGTATATAACCCCCTCATATTGACTCTGTACCGGTACCCCCTGTATATAGCCCCCTCACATTAACTCTGTACCGGTACCCCCTGTATATAGCCTCCTCATATTGACTCTGTACCGGTACCACCTGTATATAACCCCCTCATATTGACTCTGTACCGGTACCCCCTGTATATAGCCTCCACATTGACTCTGTACCGGTACCCCCTGTATATAGCCTCCACATTGACTCTGTACCGGTACCCCCTGTATATAGCCTCCACATTGACTCTGTACCGGTACCACCTGTATATAACCCCCTCATATTGACTCTGTACCGGTACACCCTGTATATAGCCCCCTCACATTAACTCTGTACCGGTACCCCCTGTATATAGCCTCCTCATATTGACTCTTTACCGGTACCACCTGTATATAACCCCCTCATATTGACTCTGTACCGGTACCCCCTGTATATAGCCTCCACATTGACTCTGTACCGGTACCCCCTGTATATAGCCTCCACAATGACTCTGTACCAGTACCGCCTGTACATAGCCTCCTCACATTGACCATGTACCGGTAGTCCCTGTATATAGCCTCCACATTGACTCTGTACCGGTACTCCCTGTATATAGCCTCCTCACAATGACTCTGTACCGGTAACCCCTGTATATAGCCTCCTCACATTGACTCTTTACCGGTACCCCCTGTATATAGCCTCCTCACATTGACTCTGTACCGGTAACCCCTGTATATAGCCTCCTCACATGGACTCTGTACCGGTACCCCTTGTATATAGCCTCCACATTGACTCTGTACCGGTACCCCCTGTATATAGCCTCCACATTGACTCTGTACCAGTACCGCCTGTATATAGCCTCCTCACATTGACTCTGTACCGGTACCCCCTGTATATAGCCTCCTCACATTGAAAATGTACCGGTACTCCCTGCATATAGCCTCCACATTGACTCTGTACCGGTACCCCCTGTATATAGCCTCCTCACATTGACTCTGTACCGATACCCCCTATATATAGCCTCCTCACATTGACTCTGTACCGGTACCCCCTGTATATAGCCTCCTCTCATTGACTCTGTACCGGTACCCCCTGTATATAGCCTCCTCACATTGACTCTGTACCGGTACCCCCTGTATATAGCCTCCACATTGACTCTGTACCGGTACCCCCTGTATATAGCCTCCTCACATTGACTCTGTACCGGTACCCCCTGTATATAGCCTCCTCACATTGACTCTGTACCGGTACCCCCTGTATATAGCCTCCTCACATTGACTCTGTACCGGTACCCCCTGTATATAGCCTCCTCACATTGACTCTGTACCGGTACCCCCTGTATATAGCCTCCTCACATTGACTCTGTACCGGTACCACCTGTATATAGCCCCCTCACATTGACTCTGTACCGGTACCCCCTGTATATAGCCCCCTCACATTGACTCTGTACCGGTACCCCCTGTATATAGCCCCCTCATATTGACTCTGTACCGGTACCACCTGTATATAACCCCCTCATATTGACTCTGTACCGGTACCACCTGTATATGGCCCCCTCACATTGACTCTGTACCGGTACCCCCTGTATATAGCCTCCTCACATTGACTCTGTACCGGTACCCCCTGTATATAGCTACCTCACATTGACTCTGTACCGGTACCCCCTGTATATAGCCTCCTCACATTGACTCTGTACCGGTACCACCTGTATATAGCCCCCTCACATTGACTCTGTACCGGTACCCCCTGTATATAGCCTCCACATTGACTCTGTACCGGTACACCCTGTATATAGCCTCCACATTGACTCTGTACCGGTACCCCCCTGTATATAGCCTCCACATTGACTCTGTACCAGTACCGCCTGTATATAGCCTCCTCACATTGACTCTGTACCGGTACCCCCTGTATATAGCCTCCTCACATTGAAAATGTACCGGTACTCCCTGTATATATCCTCCACATTGACTCTGTACCGGTACCCCCTGTATATAGCCCCCTCATATTGACTCTGTACCGGTACCCCCTGTATATAGCCCCCTCATATTGACTCTGTACCGGTACCCCCTGTATATAGCCCCCTCACATTGACTCTGTACCGGTACCCCCTGTATATAGCCCCCTCATATTGACTCTGTACCGGTACCCCCTGTATATAGCCCCCTCATATTGACTCTGTACCGGTACCCCCTGTATATAGCCCCCTCATATTGACTCTGTACCGGTACCCCCTGTATATAGCCTCCACATTGACTCTGTACCGGTACCCCCTGTATATAGCCTCCACATTGACTCTGTACCGGTACCCCCTGTATATAGACTCCACATTGACTCTGTACCGGTACCCCCTGTATATAGCCCCCTCATATTGACTCTGTACCGGTACCCCCTGCATATAGCCCCCTCATATTGACTCTGTACCGGTACCCCCTGTATATAGCCTCCACATTGACTCTGTACCGGTACCCCCTGTATATAGCCTCCACATTGACTCTGTACCGGTACCCCCTGTATATAGCCTCCACATTGACTCTGTACCGGTACCCCCTGTATATAGCCTCCACATTGACTCTGTACCGGTACCACCTGTATATAACCCCCTCATATTGACTCTGTACCGGTACACCCTGTATATAGCCCCCTCACATTAACTCTGTACCGGTACCCCCTGTATATAGCCTCCTCATATTGACTCTGTACCGGTACCACCTGTATATAACCCCCTCATATTGACTCTGTACCGGTACCCCCTGTATATAGCCTCCACATTGACTCTGTACCGGTACCCCCTGTATATAGCCTCCACATTGACTCTGTACCGGTACCCCCTGTATATAGCCCCCTCACATTGACTCTGTACCGGTACCCCCTGTATATGGCCTCCTCACATTGACTCTGTACCGGTACCCCCTGTATATAGCCTCCTCACATTGACTCTGTACCGGTACCCCCCTGTATATAGCCCCCTCACATGGACTCTGTACCGGTACCCCCTGTATATAGCCTCCTCACATTGACTCTGTACCGGTACCCCCTGTATATAGCCCCCTCACATTGACTCTGTACCGGTACCCCCTGTATATGGCCTCCTCACATTGACTCTGTACCGGTACCCCCTGTATATAGCCTCCTCACATTGACTCTGTACCGGTACCCCCCTGTATATAGCCTCCACATTGACTCTGTACCGGTACCCCCTGTATATAGCCTCCTCACATTGACTCTGTACCGGTACCCCCTGTATATGGCCTCCACATTGACTCTGTACCGGTACCACCTGTATATGGCCCCTCACATTGACTCTGTACCGGTACCCCCTGTATATAGCCCCCTCACATTGACTCTGTACCGGTACCCCCTGTATATAGCCCCCTCATATTGACTCTGTACCGGTACCACCTGTATATAACCCCCTCATATTGACTCTGTACCGGTACCACCTGTATATGGCCCCCTCACATTGACTCTGTACCGGTACCCCCTGTATATAGCCCCCTCACATTGACTCTGTACCGGTACCCCCTGTATATAGCCCCCTCATATTGACTCTGTACCGGTACCACCTGTATATAACCCCCTCATATTGACTCTGTACCGGTACCACCTGTATATGGCCCCCTCACATTGACTCTGTACCGGTACCCCCTGTATATAGCCTCCTCACATTGACTCTGTACCGGTACCCCCTGTATATAGCCCCCTCACATTGACTCTGTACCGGTACCCCCTGTATATAGCCTCCTCACATTGACTCTGTACCGGTACCCCCTGTATATAGCCTCCACATTGACTCTGTACCGGTACACCCTGTATATAGCCTCCACATTGACTCTGTACCGGTACCCCCCTGTATATAGCCTCCACATTGACTCTGTACCAGTACCGCCTGTATATAGCCTCCTCACATTGACTCTGTACCGGTACCACCTGTATATAACCCCCTCATATTGACTCTGTACCGGTACCACCTGTATATGGCCCCCTCACATTGACTCTGTACCGGTACCCCCTGTATATAGCCCCCTCACATTGACTCTGTACCGGTACCCCCTGTATATAGCCCCCTCACATTGACTCTGTACCGGTACCCCCTGTATATAGCCTCCTCACATTGACTCTGTACCGGTACCACCTGTATATAGCCCCCTCACATTGACTCTGTACCGGTACCCCCTGTATATAGCCTCCACATTGACTCTGTACCGGTACACCCTGTATATAGCCTCCACATTGACTCTGTACCGGTACCCCCCTGTATATAGCCTCCACATTGACTCTGTACCAGTACCGCCTGTATATAGCCTCCTCACATTGACTCTGTACCGGTACCCCCTGTATATAGCCTCCTCACATTGAAAATGTACCGGTACTCCCTGTATATATCCTCCACATTGACTCTGTACCGGTACCCCCTGTATATAGCCCCCTCATATTGACTCTGTACCGGTACCCCCTGTATATAGCCCCCTCATATTGACTCTGTACCGGTACCCCCTGTATATAGCCCCCTCACATTGACTCTGTACCGGTACCCCCCTGTATATAGCCTCCACACATTGACTCTGTACCGGTACACCCTGTATATAGCCTCCACATTGACTCTGTACCGGTACACCCTGTATATAGCCTCCAAATTAACTCTGTACCGGTACCACCTGTATATAACCCCCTCATATTGACTCTGTACCGGTACCCCCTGTATATAGCCCCCTCACATTAACTCTGTACCGGTACCCCCTGTATATAGCCTCCTCATATTGACTCTGTACCGGTACCACCTGTATATAGCCTCCACATTGACTCTGTACCGGTACCCCCTGTATATAGCCTCCACATTGACTCTGTACCGGTACCCCCTGTATATAGCCTCCACATTGACTCTGTACCGGTACCACCTGTATATAACCCCCTCATATTGACTCTGTACCGGTACACCCTGTATATAGCCCCCTCACATTAACTCTGTACCGGTACCCCCTGTATATAGCCTCCTCATATTGACTCTGTACCGGTACCACCTGTATATAACCCCCTCATATTGACTCTGTACCGGTACCCCCTGTATATAGCCTCCACATTGACTCTGTACCGGTACCCCCTGTATATAGCCTCCACATTGACTCTGTACCGGTACCCCCTGTATATAGCCTCCACATTGACTCTGTACCGGTACCACCTGTATATAACCCCCTCATATTGACTCTGTACCGGTACACCCTGTATATAGCCCCCTCACATTAACTCTGTACCGGTACCCCCTGTATATAGCCTCCTCATATTGACTCTGTACCGGTACCACCTGTATATAACCCCCTCATATTGACTCTGTACCGGTACCCCCTGTATATAGCCTCCACATTGACTCTGTACCGGTACCCCCTGTATATAGCCTCCACATTGACTCTGTACCGGTACCCCCTGTATATAGCCCCCTCACATTGACTCTGTACCGGTACCCCCTGTATATGGCCTCCTCACATTGACTCTGTACCGGTACCCCCTGTATATAGCCTCCTCACATTGACTCTGTACCGGTACCCCCCTGTATATAGCCCCCTCACATGGACTCTGTACCGGTACCCCCTGTATATAGCCTCCTCACATTGACTCTGTACCGGTACCCCCTGTATATAGCCCCCTCACATTGACTCTGTACCGGTACCCCCTGTATATGGCCTCCTCACATTGACTCTGTACCGGTACCCCCTGTATATAGCCTCCTCACATTGACTCTGTACCGGTACCCCCCTGTATATAGCCTCCACATTGACTCTGTACCGGTACCCCCTGTATATAGCCTCCTCACATTGACTCTGTACCGGTACCCCCTGTATATGGCCTCCACATTGACTCTGTACCGGTACCACCTGTATATGGCCCCTCACATTGACTCTGTACCGGTACCCCCTGTATATAGCCCCCTCACATTGACTCTGTACCGGTACCCCCTGTATATAGCCCCCTCATATTGACTCTGTACCGGTACCACCTGTATATAACCCCCTCATATTGACTCTGTACCGGTACCACCTGTATATGGCCCCCTCACATTGACTCTGTACCGGTACCCCCTGTATATAGCCCCCTCACATTGACTCTGTACCGGTACCCCCTGTATATAGCCCCCTCATATTGACTCTGTACCGGTACCACCTGTATATAACCCCCTCATATTGACTCTGTACCGGTACCACCTGTATATGGCCCCCTCACATTGACTCTGTACCGGTACCCCCTGTATATAGCCTCCTCACATTGACTCTGTACCGGTACCCCCTGTATATAGCCCCCTCACATTGACTCTGTACCGGTACCCCCTGTATATAGCCTCCTCACATTGACTCTGTACCGGTACCACCTGTATATAGCCCCCTCACATTGACTCTGTACCGGTACCCCCTGTATATAGCCTCCACATTGACTCTGTACCGGTACACCCTGTATATAGCCTCCACATTGACTCTGTACCGGTACCCCCCTGTATATAGCCTCCACATTGACTCTGTACCAGTACCGCCTGTATATAGCCTCCTCACATTGACTCTGTACCGGTACCACCTGTATATAACCCCCTCATATTGACTCTGTACCGGTACCACCTGTATATGGCCCCCTCACATTGACTCTGTACCGGTACCCCCTGTATATAGCCTCCTCACATTGACTCTGTACCGGTACCCCCTGTATATAGCCCCCTCACATTGACTCTGTACCGGTACCCCCTGTATATAGCCTCCTCACATTGACTCTGTACCGGTACCACCTGTATATAGCCCCCTCACATTGACTCTGTACCGGTACCCCCTGTATATAGCCTCCACATTGACTCTGTACCGGTACACCCTGTATATAGCCTCCACATTGACTCTGTACCGGTACCCCCCTGTATATAGCCTCCACATTGACTCTGTACCAGTACCGCCTGTATATAGCCTCCTCACATTGACTCTGTACCGGTACCCCCTGTATATAGCCTCCTCACATTGAAAATGTACCGGTACTCCCTGTATATATCCTCCACATTGACTCTGTACCGGTACCCCCTGTATATAGCCCCCTCATATTGACTCTGTACCGGTACCCCCTGTATATAGCCCCCTCATATTGACTCTGTACCGGTACCCCCTGTATATAGCCCCCTCACATTGAGTCTGTACCGGTACCCCCTGTATATAGCCCCCTCATATTGACTCTGTACCGGTACCCCCTGTATATAGCCCCCTCATATTGACTCTGTACCGGTACCCCCTGTATATAGCCCCCTCATATTGACTCTGTACCGGTACCCCCTGTATATAGCCTCCACATTGACTCTGTACCGGTACCCCCTGTATATAGCCTCCACATTGACTCTGTACCGGTACCCCCTGTATATAGACTCCACATTGACTCTGTACCGGTACCCCCTGTATATAGACTCCACATTGACTCTGTACCGGTACCCCCTGTATATAGCCTCCACATTGACTCTGTACCGGTACCCCCTGTATATAGCCTCCTCACATTGACTCTGTACCGGTACCCCCCTGTATATAGCCTCCACACATTGACTCTGTACCGGTACACCCTGTATATAGCCTCCACATTGACTCTGTACCGGTACACCCTGTATATAGCCTCCAAATTAACTCTGTACCGGTACCACCTGTATATAACCCCCTCATATTGACTCTGTACCGGTACCCCCTGTATATAGCCCCCTCACATTAACTCTGTACCGGTACCCCCTGTATATAGCCTCCTCATATTGACTCTGTACCGGTACCACCTGTATATAACCCCCTCATATTGACTCTGTACCGGTACCCCCTGTATATAGCCTCCACATTGACTCTGTACCGGTACCCCCTGTATATAGCCTCCACATTGACTCTGTACCGGTACCCCCTGTATATAGCCTCCACATTGACTCTGTACCGGTACCACCTGTATATAACCCCCTCATATTGACTCTGTACCGGTACACCCTGTATATAGCCCCCTCACATTAACTCTGTACCGGTACCCCCTGTATATAGCCTCCTCATATTGACTCTGTACCGGTACCACCTGTATAAAACCCCCTCATATTGACTCTGTACCGGTACCCCCTGTATATAGCCTCCACATTGACTCTGTACCGGTACCCCCTGTATATAGCCTCCACATTGACTCTGTACCGGTACCCCCTGTATATAGCCTCCACATTGACTCTGTACCGGTACCACCTGTATATAACCCCCTCATATTGACTCTGTACCGGTACACCCTGTATATAGCCCCCTCACATTAACTCTGTACCGGTACCCCCTGTATATAGCCTCCTCATATTGACTCTGTACCGGTACCACCTGTATATAACCCCCTCATATTGACTCTGTACCGGTACCCCCTGTATATAGCCTCCACATTGACTCTGTACCGGTACCCCCTGTATATAGCCTCCACATTGACTCTGTACCGGTACCCCCTGTATATAGCCCCCTCACATTGACTCTGTACCGGTACCCCCTGTATATGGCCTCCTCACATTGACTCTGTACCGGTACCCCCTGTATATAGCCTCCTCACATTGACTCTGTACCGGTACCCCCCTGTATATAGCCCCCTCACATGGACTCTGTACCGGTACCCCCTGTATATAGCCTCCTCACATTGACTCTGTACCGGTACCCCCTGTATATAGCCCCCTCACATTGACTCTGTACCGGTACCCCCTGTATATGGCCTCCTCACATTGACTCTGTACCGGTACCCCCTGTATATAGCCTCCTCACATTGACTCTGTACCGGTACCCCCCTGTATATAGCCTCCACATTGACTCTGTACCGGTACCCCCTGTATATAGCCTCCTCACATTGACTCTGTACCGGTACCCCCTGTATATGGCCTCCACATTGACTCTGTACCGGTACCACCTGTATATGGCCCCTCACATTGACTCTGTACCGGTACCCCCTGTATATAGCCCCCTCACATTGACTCTGTACCGGTACCCCCTGTATATAGCCCCCTCATATTGACTCTGTACCGGTACCACCTGTATATAACCCCTCATATTGACTCTGTACCGGTACCACCTGTATATAGCCCCCTCACATTGACTCTGTACCGGTAACCCCTGTATATAGCCCCCTCATATTGACTCTGTACCGGTACCACCTGTATATAGCCCCCTCATATTGACTCTGTACCGGTACCACCTGTATATAACCCCCTCATATTGACTCTGTACCGGTACCACCTGTATATAGCCCCCTCACATTGACTCTGTACCGGTACCCCCCTGTATATAGCCTCCACACATTGACTCTGTACCGGTACACCCTGTATATAGCCTCCACATTGACTCTGTACCGGTACACCCTGTATATAGCCTCCACATTAACTCTGTACCGGTACCACCTGTATATAACCCCCTCATATTGACTCTGTACCGGTACCACCTGTATATAACCCCCTCATATTGACTCTGTACCGGTACCACCTGTATATAGCCCCCTCACATTGACTCTGTACCGGTACCCCCCTGTATATAGCCTCCACACATTGACTCTGTACCGGTACACCCTGTATATAGCCCCCTCACATTGACTCTGTACCGGTAACCCCTGTATATAGCCCCCTCATATTGACTCTGTACCGGTACCACCTGTATATAGCCCCCTCATATTGACTCTGTACCGGTACCACCTGTATATAACCCCCTCATATTGACTCTGTACCGGTACCACCTGTATATAGCCCCCAAACATTGACTCTGTACCGGTACCCCCCTGTATATAGCCTCCACACATTGACTCTGTACCGGTACACCCTGTATATAGCCTCCACATTGACTCTGTACCGGTACACCCTGTATATAGCCTCCACATTAACTCTGTACCGGTACCACCTGTATATAACCCCCTCATATTGACTCTGTACCGGTACCCCCTGTATATAGCCCCCTCACATTAACTCTGTACCGGTACCCCCTGTATATAGCCTCCTCATATTGACTCTGTACCGGTACCACCTGTATATAACCCCCTCATATTGACTCTGTACCGGTACCCCCTGTATATAGCCTCCACATTGACTCTGTACCGGTACCCCCTGTATATAGCCTCCACATTGACTCTGTACCGGTACCCCCTGTATATAGCCTCCACATTGACTCTGTACCGGTACCACCTGTATATAACCCCCTCATATTGACTCTGTACCGGTACACCCTGTATATAGCCCCCTCACATTAACTCTGTACCGGTACCCCCTGTATATAGCCTCCTCATATTGACTCTGTACCGGTACCACCTGTATATAACCCCCTCATATTGACTCTGTACCGGTACCCCCTGTATATAGCCTCCACATTGACTCTGTACCGGTACCCCCTGTATATAGCCTCCACATTGACTCTGTACCGGTACCCCCTGTATATAGCCTCCACATTGACTCTGTACCGGTACCACCTGTATATAACCCCCTCATATTGACTCTGTACCGGTACACCCTGTATATAGCCCCCTCACATTAACTCTGTACCGGTACCCCCTGTATATAGCCTCCTCATATTGACTCTGTACCGGTACCACCTGTATATAACCCCCTCATATTGACTCTGTACCGGTACCCCCTGTATATAGCCTCCACATTGACTCTGTACCGGTACCCCCTGTATATAGCCTCCACATTGACTCTGTACCGGTACCCCCTGTATATAGCCCCCTCACATTGACTCTGTACCGGTACCCCCTGTATATGGCCTCCTCACATTGACTCTGTACCGGTACCCCCTGTATATAGCCTCCTCACATTGACTCTGTACCGGTACCCCCCTGTATATAGCCCCCTCACATGGACTCTGTACCGGTACCCCCTGTATATAGCCTCCTCACATTGACTCTGTACCGGTACCCCCTGTATATAGCCCCCTCACATTGACTCTGTACCGGTACCCCCTGTATATGGCCTCCTCACATTGACTCTGTACCGGTACCCCCTGTATATAGCCTCCTCACATTGACTCTGTACCGGTACCCCCCTGTATATAGCCTCCACATTGACTCTGTACCGGTACCCCCTGTATATAGCCTCCTCACATTGACTCTGTACCGGTACCCCCTGTATATGGCCTCCACATTGACTCTGTACCGGTACCACCTGTATATGGCCCCTCACATTGACTCTGTACCGGTACCCCCTGTATATAGCCCCCTCACATTGACTCTGTACCGGTACCCCCTGTATATAGCCCCCTCATATTGACTCTGTACCGGTACCACCTGTATATAACCCCCTCATATTGACTCTGTACCGGTACCACCTGTATATAGCCCCCTCACATTGACTCTGTACCGGTAACCCCTGTATATAGCCCCCTCATATTGACTCTGTACCGGTACCACCTGTATATAGCCCCCTCATATTGACTCTGTACCGTTACCACCTGTATATAACCCCCTCATATTGACTCTGTACCGGTACCACCTGTATATAGCCCCCTCACATTGACTCTGTACCGGTACCCCCTGTATATAGCCCCCTCATATTGACTCTGTACCGGTACCACCTGTATATAACCCCCTCATATTGACTCTGTACCGGTACCACCTGTATATAGCCTCCTCACATTGACTCTGTACCGGTACCCCCTGTATATGGCCTCCACATTGACTCTGTACCGGTACCACCTGTATATGGCCCCCTCACATTGACTCTGTACCGGTACCCCCTGTATATAGCCCCCTCACATTGACTCTGTACCGGTACCCCCTGTATATAGCCCCCTCATATTGACTCTGTACCGGTACCACCTGTATATAACCCCCTCATATTGACTCTGTACCGGTACCACCTGTATATGGCCCCCTCACATTGACTCTGTACCGGTACCCCCTGTATATAGCCCCCTCACATTGACTCTGTACCGGTAACCCCTGTATATAGCCCCCTCACATTGACTCTGTACCAGTACCCCCTGTATATAGCCCCCTCACATTGACTCTGTACCGATACCCCCTGTATATAGCCTCCTCACATTGACTCTGTACCTGTACCCCCTGTATATAGCCTCCACATTGACTCTGTACCGGTACACCCTGTATATAGCCCCCTCATATTGACTCTGTACCTGTACCCCCTGTATATGGCCCCCTCACATTGACTCTGTACCTGTACCCCCTGTATATGGCCCCGCTATTGTTATTTACAGCTTTTCTTTAATCATTTTATTTTATTTTATCGTACTTTTTCTTCTTGTATTTTCTTCAAACTGCGTTGGTTAAAGGGCTTGCAGTAAACATTTCACTGTAAGTGTAAGCACCCCCCTGTTGCATTCCGCGCATGTGACAAATACAATTTGATTTGATTTGTAATGTGGATGAGAGGATACTGACAGACAGGAGACAGACAGGGATTGGTGGTCATGTAGACCAGTCTGTAGACGTGACCTCCTATACACCAGGGTTGACTACCAAGTACCAGACTCGGAGGAAAACAGGAAGAACGTGTCTGTGTGCTTGTCAGTCCGTCAGTCTGTGTGTCTTTGTAAACCAGGGCATTAGGTAACACTGGTCCATACCAGACGTTATTACGTAGTAGTAGTACATCAATGAGACATTACTTTATCAGAAACCTTTTCCTCTACAGTGTCTGGAGTCATGTAGGAATCAGCCGTGGCAAGAAAGTGAATGTCTGCTCTGTTTTCACCTCTTCTGTTTTATTACAATGTGATTATGTCTTGCTGCTGTGTTCATGTTTTGCTACCTGCCTCTGGATACAGGATCTAACTGGAGAGATCCTGTTCCAGTTCCTCAGTCTCAACCACATGGTAGTTGAGAGTAGCAGTTAGAGAGGAATCTACCTTACCTGTCTGGCCCTTCACCTGTTCTCCCCTGATATGCCCATATTTGGCTTGTTTCCTGGGGAAGGGGCGAGACCAAAGGGGCATGTTGGGATATGTCGGTACTGTATGAGTGGACCTGGGTGACAGCTTCTGAGTGACGGAGGGAGGGAGGGAGTGACGGAGGGAGGGATTGAGAAACACCTGACTGTTGCCCTCCGGTTATCTTTTCATCACTTAGCAACCGACATGCATAACAACAAACCCACATTTCAGAATCCTCCACAGAGGATCGAGGGGCAAAGACACCAACATGACCTTTTTCTTATATCATTATTTTCAGTTGATATTGACTGGAAAAAAAGTCACATTCGTAAAGAATTTAAAGTCATTATTGATGTACTGTATTTGTAAGTAAAGGTAGATGGTTGATTGTAAAATGTAACATGTGTTCCCTTCAGGTGCCTCCCGTCTGCCTCTACCCGTCTGCCTCTACCCGTCTGCCCCTACCCGTCTGCCCCTACCCGTCTGCCCCTACCTGTCCGTCCCTACCCGTCTGCCCCTACCCGTCTGCCCCTACCTGTCTGCCTCTACCCGTCTGCCTCTACCCGTCTGCCCCTACCTGTCTGCCTCTACCCGTCTGCCCCTACCCGTCTGCCCCTACCTGTCTGCCCCTACCCATCTGCCTCTACCCGTCTGCCCCTACCTGTCTGCCTCTACCCGTCTGCCCCTACCCGCCCGCCTCTACCCATCTGCCCCTACCCGTCTGCCTCTACCCGTCTGCCTCTACCCGTCTGCCCCTACCTGTCTGCCTCTACCCGTCTGCCCCTACCCGCCCGCCTCTACCCGTCCGCCCCTACCCGCCCGCCTCTACCTGTCTGCCTCTTCCTGTCTGCCTCTACCTGTCTGCCCCTACCAGCCTGCCCCTACCCGTCTGCCTCTACCCGTCTGCCTCTACCCGTCCGCCTCTACCCGTCCGCCTCTACCCGTCCGCCTCTACCCGTCCGCCTCTACCCGCCTTCCACTACCCGTCTGCCTCTACCAGTCTGCCTCTACCCGTCCGCCTCTTCCTGTCCGCCTCTACCCGTCCGCCTCTACCCGTCTTCCCCTACCCGTCTGCCTCTACCCGTCTGCATCTACCCGTCTGCCTCTACCCGTCCGCCTCTACCCGTCCGTCCCTACCCGTCTGCCTCTACCCGTCTGCCTCTACCCGTCTGCACCTACCCGTCTGCCTCTACCCGTCTGCCTCTACCCGTCTGCCTCTACCCGCCCGCCTCTACCCGCCCACCTCTACCCGTCTGTCCCTACCTGTCTGCCTCTACCCGTCTGCCTCTACCCATCTGCCTCTACCCACCCGCCTCTACCCGTCTGCCCCTACCCGTCTGCCCCTACCCGTCTGTCTCTACCTGTCTGCCTCTACCTGTCTACCTCTATCTGTCTGCCTCTACCTGTCTGCCTCTACCTGTCTACCTCTACCCGTCTACCTCTATCTGTCTGCCTCTATCTGTCTGCGTCTACCTGTCTGCCTCTACCGTCTACCTCTACCCGTCTACCTCTACCTGTCTGCCTCTACCCGTCTGCCCCTACCTATCTACCTCTACCTGTCTGCCTCTACCCGCCCACCTCTACCCTTCTGTCTCTACCTGTCTACCTCTACCTGTCTACCTCTACCTGTCTGCCTGTCTACCTGATTTCATATCAGCTCAGTGTTGCCACACTTCACCTCCTCACCTCCTCACCCCCTCACTTCCTCTACTCTCTAAAATATGTCTAGAGGTTATTATACTACAAATGACTCATCAGAATCACCAACCACATTTGGTTGTACTAATGACTTTGGCTGGGCCTCTCTTTTGCTCAATCACACAGGAAAATCCCTAGCTGAAGGCAACATGTTTTTATCACATACCTGAGGGTCTATGTTTATTTTTTTATTTCACCTTTATTTAACCAGGTAGGCCCGTTGAGAACAAGTTCTCATTTACAACTGCGACCTGGCCAAGATAAAGCAAAGCATTGCGACAAAAACAACACAGAGTTACACATGTAATAAACAAACGTACAATCAATAACACAATAGAAAATGTCTATGTACAGTGTGTGCAAATGCAGTAAGATTACGGAGGTAAGGCAATAAATAGGCCACAGACACTGGAGTGATAGATGCGCTGATAATGTGCAAGTAGAGATACTGGGGGTGCAAAAGAGCGACAAAAAAATAACAATATGGGGATGAGGTAGTTGGGTGTGCTATTTACAGATGGGCTGTGTACAGGTACAGTGACTGGTAAGCTGCTCTGACAGCTGATGCTTAAAATTAGAGAGGGAGAAATAAGTCTCCAGCTTCAGTGATTTTTGAAATTTGTTCCAGTCATTGGCAGCAGAGAAATGGAAAGAAAGGCAGGCAAAGTGGGTGTTGGCTTTGGGGATCACCAGTGAAATATACCTGCTGGAGCACGTGCTACGAGTGGGTGTTGCTATTGTGACCAGTGAGCTGAGATAAGGCGGGGCTTTACCTAGCAAAGACTTATAGATGACCTGGAGCCAGTGGGTTTGGCGACGAACTTGAAGCGAGGGCCAGCCAACGAGAGCATACAGGTTGCAGTGTTGGAGGCTATTTTGTAAATGACATCACGGAAATCAAGGATCGGTAGGATGGTCAGTTTTACAAAGTTATGTTTGGCAGCATGAGTGAAGGAGGCTTTGCAAAATAGGAAGCCGATTCTAGATTTCATTTTGGATTGGAGATGTTTAATGTGAGTCTGGAAGGAGAGTTTACAGTCTAACCAGACAACTAGGTATTTGTAGTTGTCCACATATTCTAAGTCAGAACCGTCCAGAGTAGTGATGCCAGTCGGGCGGGTGGGTAGCAATCGGTTGAAGCGTGTCATTTAGTTTTACTAGCATGTAAAAGCAGTTGGAGGCATTGAAGCTCATCTGGAGGTTTGTTAACACAGTGTCCAAAGAAGGGCCAGAAGTATACAGAATGGTGTCGTCTGCGTAGAGGTAGATCAGAGAATCACCAGCAGCAAGAGTGACATCATTGATATATACAGAGAAAAGAGTCAGCCGAGGATTGAACCTTGTGGCACTCCCATAGAGACTGGCAGAGGTTAGGACAACAGGCCCTCCGATTTGACACACTGAACTCTATCTGAGAAGTAGTTGGTGAACCAGGCGAGGCAGTCATTTGAGAAACCAAGGCTATTGAGTCTGCCGATAAGACTGCGTTGATTGACAGAGTCGAAAGCCTTGGCCAGGTCGATGAAGACAGGTGCACTGTACTGTCTTTTATCAATGCCGGTTCTGATATTGTTGACCTTGAGCGTGGCTGATGGGCACCCATGATCAGCTCAGAAACCAGATTGCACAGTGGAGATGGTACGGTGGGATTCGAAATGGTCAGTGATTTGTTTGTTAACTTGGCTTTTGAATATTTTTTAAAGGCAGGGCAGGATGGATATACGAAAGATGGATATACGAAAGAGGTTGAACAGGCTAGTAATAGGGGTTGCAACAATTTTGGCGGGTAATTTTAGAAAGAGAGGGTCCAGATTGTCTAGCCCAGCTGATTTGTAGGGATCCAGATTTTGCAGCTTCAGCTCCCTGGTATTGGGTGGAGAAGCGCGGGGGGGGGGGGGGGGGGGGGGTGGAAAGCATGGCCAGCCATGTAAAAATTCTCATTGAAATTCTCGATTATCGTAGATTTATCGGTGGTGGCAGTGTTTCTTGTCCTCAGTGCAGTGGGCAGCAGGGAGGAGGTGCTCTTATTCTCCATGAACTTTACAGTGTCCCAAAACGTTTTGTAATTAGTGCTACAGGATGCAAATTTCTGTTTAAAAAAGCTAGCCTTAGCTTTCCTAACTGATTGTGTATATTGGCTCTTGACTTCCCTGAAAGGTTACATATCGCGGATGTCACGACGTCCGCCGAAGTTGGTCCCTCTCCTTGTTTGGGCCATCACTGATCCACATTTCATTTTCCATTGGTTTTGTCTTGTCTTTCATCACACCTGGTTCCCATTCCATCAATTACATGTTGTTTACTTAACCCTCTGTTCCTTGTTTCTTGTAGTGTTTATGCACGGTATGCTGGTATTTACCGGGTTTTGTTTGACCCATTTATTGTATTGTTCTGTTGACGGTGGTTTATGGATATTAAATGACACCCTTGTAAATCAGTTTTTGCTCTTCTGCGCCTGACTTCTCTGCCGCCAGTACGCACCTCACTACAGCGGGGGCTATTCGATGCTAATGCAATACGTCACAGGATGTTTTTAGGCTGGTCAAGGGCAGTCAAGTCTGGGGTGAACCAAGGGGTGGACCATCTGTTCATATTTTTTTTTTAATTGAATGGGGAATGCTTATTGGGGCGGCAGGGTAGCCTAGTGGTTAGCCTAGTGGCTAGTAACCGGAAGGTTGCAAGTTCAAATCCCCGAGCTGAAAAGGTACAAATCTCTCGTTCTGCACCTGAACAGGCAGTCAACCCACTGTTCCTAGGCCGTCATTGAAAATAAGAATTTGTTCTTAACTGACTTGCCTAGTTAAATAAAGGTAAAATAAAAAATGTAAAAATTTAAGATGGAGGGAAAAATCATTGATCCTGGTTGAAGACAGCAGATGTGTATTTAGAGGGCAAGTTGGTCAGGATGATATCTATGAGGGTGGCCATGGTTACGGATTTAGAGTTGTACCTGGAAGGTTCCTTGATCATTTGTGTGAGATTGAGGGCATCTAGTTTAGACTGTAGGATGGCCGGGGTGTTAAGCACATCCCAGTTTCAGTCACCTAACAGTACAAACTCTGAAGATAGATGGGGGGCAATCAACTCACATATGGTGTCCAGGGCACAACTGGGGGCTGAGGGGGGTCTATAACAAGGAGTAGGATAAGGGTACGGCTAAAGGCTATAAGAACTGGTCGTCTAGAGCATTGGGGACAGAGATTCAGGCATAATGTACAGACAAGGGTATGGTAGAATGTGAGTACAGTGGAGGTAAACCTAAGCATTGAGTGACGATGAGAGCGGTTGCGTCGCTGGAGGCACCAGTTAAGCCAAGTGATGTCTCCGCATGTGTGGAGGATGCGACAAAAGAGCTATCTAAGGCATTTAGGGCGGGTCTGGGGGCCAAGTGATCATAGGGTCCAATGAGCAGCAATAGGTTAGTCAGGGGACCGTTCGGTAGTTGCTACTACGCTAGGTGAGCTGGAAAACACGGCAATTCAGAAAGCTAGTGGGCTGTGGCCAGCAGATGGATCTTCGATGACGTCGCAACGGAAAAGCCTGTTGAAACCACCTCGGATGATTACGTCGGCAGACCAGTCGTGATGGATTGGCGGGGCTCCATATCGGCAATAAAGGGTCTGGGCCAATTGGCAAAAGAGGTATTGTAGCCCAATAATTAGCTGGTGGACCTCTTCGGCTAGCCGGGAGATGGACCTAGCCCGAGGCTAGCTCAAGGCTAACTGGTGCTTGCTTCGGGGCTGAGACGTTAGCCAGGAGTAGCCACTCGGGTTGCAGCTAGCTACCTGCGATGATCCGGTGTAATGGTCCAGAGCTTGCGATATGAATGTGGAGATGTGGTAGAGAAAAAGCAGTCCGATATGCTCTGGGTTGATATCGCGATGTGCAGACTGGCAGGTATTGACCGAGCTGAGGCTGGCTGGTGTTCAAGTTAACGGTGAAGACCGCTAGCAGTGGCTAACTGACTACTAGCTAGTAGCTAGTTAGCTGGCTCGCTTCTGATGGGAGTTCCGGTTCTAAAGTATAAAACTAGCAAATCTGTACCACATTGGGTGAGGTGGGTTGCAGGAGAGTATATTCAGTTCGAGGATGAAAAGTGAGATTAAAATATATGCGAAATATATACGAAAAAAACTAGGAAAACTATTATTTACACAGGACAAGACGGGACAAGACAAAACACACGTTC
This sequence comes from Oncorhynchus mykiss, assembly GCF_013265735.2. Classification (NCBI taxonomy): domain Eukaryota; kingdom Metazoa; phylum Chordata; class Actinopteri; order Salmoniformes; family Salmonidae; genus Oncorhynchus; species Oncorhynchus mykiss. Next base: position 29,846,302 of record NC_048578.1, on the reverse strand, counting down.
GACTGCTACGCCATCTTGGATTTCTATATAATTTATCTGATGCCTCATTAGTCAACTGGTAATGGATTTACTACAGGGATGTGTAGTCTGATATTCTCATTTACGATGGTGTGGGAAGTATCGGTCTCTCTCAAGTCCATGGTATAGTAGTGTCTCTTAGGTCCATGGTATAGTAGTGTCTCTCAGGTCCATGGTATAGTAGTGTCTCTCAGGTCCATGGTATAGTAGTGTCTCTCAGGCCAATGGTATAGTAGTGTCTCTCAGGTCCATGGTATAGTAGTGTCTCTCAGGTCCATGGTATAGTAGTTTCTCTCTGGTCCATGGTATAGAGGTGCCCTCAGGTCCATGGTATAGTAGTGTCTCTCAGGTCCATGGTATAGTAGTGTCTCTCAGGTCCATGGTATAGTAGTGTCTCTCAGGTCCATGGTATAGTAGTGTCTCTCAGGTCCATGGTATAGTAGTGTCTCTCAGGTCCATGGTATAGTAGTGTCTCTCAGGTCCATGGTATAGTAGTGTCTCTCAGGTCCATGGTATAGTAGTGTCTCTCAGGTCCATGGTATAGTAGTCTCTCTCAGGTCCATGGGCCTATGTTTCATAACAGACCTGGTGGAGGTGGCAGATCAATGAAGAGGAATGGGAGGAATGACAGAGATGACAGAGATGACAGAGATGAGAGAGAGAGAGAGAGAGAGAGAAAGACCATACATCTTGTCACACACTCCCACCCCCCAGTCAATGTGGGTTTGTAGTAACAATTCTGTAATGGTCATTGGATTCTTTCTGCATGAGATAAAGAAGTGAGTCATGGAAGGGACACTCTGGACACAGACAGACCGTAGACATTGTGAATATAGACATGAACACACACAGCACAGATGATCACAGACTTCTAGACTTCTATGAACTCTAGCCAGGGGTCACAATCCCTATCCTATTACCTTAAATGTACTGTACATATTACCTCAATTACCCCGCACATTGACACTCTACCGGTATCCCCTGTATATAGCCTTGTTACCGTTCTCTCTCTCTCTCTCTCTCTCTCTCTACATTGGGGCAGCTCTGTTTATCTCCTAAACAAAAAGGTTTTATTTAGTCTGTATTTAGTCTGTATTTAGATGCTCCACCGACTATCTACAGACTATCAGACTATCAGTAACATTTCAACTAACTATCTATTAACCCTGGTCCTAACCCTAAACTTAACCCATATCCTAACCCTAGCGCTAAGCCTAGCCCTAACCTTAACCCTCACCTAACCTTTATTCTAAATTGAACACTTATTGTAACCTTAGCAAGCAGTTGTTTACCAACAGCTAGCTTGTTGATAGTATGTGAAAATCCAGACCATCCAAATAAATTGTGACCCAAAACAATGAACCGTTGTGGATATCTTTCTTTGTCAAAGTAGGGTAAGGGTTGAGGCTAGGGTTAGGACTAGGTTAGGGTTATCTCTCTGTTTGAAGTTCCTGTCAGAGATAAGCAGCTGTTATAACAGTATGATTTTCCATGTGTTTTCCCCCCAAACAGGTGCACTGTGTTTTCAGACAACTAACAACTGAACCTCTAGGTTAAATCTCAAATGGCACCCTAATCCCTTCATAGTGCACTACTTTTGACCAAGGCCCATAGGGATCTAGTCAAAAATTGTGCATTATGTACTCGGGAATAGGGCGTAATTAGGGACGCAAACAAAATGTAGCTGAAGGGGATATAGAACAGACCTGGAAGGTGTTCAGCAGGACACAATGTTCTGCCATGTTCAGATTTGACAAGGGAAGGCTGATCAGAGATCTGTGCCTAAGGGCAACTTCTGTTAGTTCCCGTAGGAGTATCATAACAATGTCATAACAGAAGCCAAGTACCAACTACCGCATGTTAGCTCAGCAACTGCACAGGCACAGCAACGTGCAGACGTGCTTTGGAAAATTATACCTAGGTTGGCTTGAGTCCAACTTTTAATGCAAGATAATAGCTTAAAAACACATAAAGAGCTTCCTAAGGGGATCAATCAATTAGAGAGAGACACATTTTGGAAACTATTACCAATACCAAGCAGTCAGCCAACAGTATTATACAGGTAGGTACAGGACAATACCAAGCAGTCAGCCAACAGTACTACACAGGCAGGTACAGGACAATACTGGGCAGTCAGCCAACAGTACTACACAGGCAGGTACAGGACAATACCAAGCAGTCAGCCAACAATACTACACATGCTGGTACAGGACAATACCAAGCAGTCAGCCAACAGTACTACACAGGCAGGTACAGGACAATACTGGGCAGTCAGCCAACAGTACTACACAGGCAGGTACAGGACAATACCAAGCAGTCAGCCAACAATACTACACATGCTGGTACAGGACAATACCAAGCAGTCAGCCAACAGTACTACACAGGCAGGTACAGGACAATACCAAGCAGTCAGCCAACAGTACTACACAGGCAGGTACAGGACAATACCAAGCAGTCAGCCAACAATACTACACATGCTGGTACAGGACAACACCAAGCAGTCAGCCAACAGTACTACACAGGCAGGTACAGGACAATACCAAGCAGTCAGCCAACAGTACTACACAGGCAGGTACAGGACAATACCAAGCAGTCAGCCAACAGTACAACACAGGCAGGTACAGGACAATACCAAGCAGTCAGCCAACCACTCCCGATTACTATTAGATATGTTCACCGACTCGTTGTCACAGGGCTTTCTCCCCCCGACGATAACTCAAGCCTTCATCTCACTTATACTTATGATCTGGAGGAATGTGGTGGATATTGGCCCATTTTGCTTTTGAATGCTGATGTTAAAATATTAGCTAAGGTTCTAGCGTGCCGGTTGGAACCCTGCCTTCAGGATGTCATATCTGATGATCAAACGGGTTTCATCAAAGGGAGACAACTGTTTTTCCAATGTAAGCCGTCTTTTGAACATTATACTCTCTCCTTCTGTCTCTCCAGACCCTGAAATGGACATTTCTCTTGATGCAGAGAAGGCGTTCGACTGGGTGGAGTGGTATAATATATTGAAGATTTTGGGTCCAATTTCATCTCATAGATACGTCTGTTCTATTCTGCTCCTACGGCTAGCTTACACACCAACTCTCAACATTCAACATACTTCACCCGCTCCAGAGGGACCCGTCAAGGGTGCCCCATGTCCCCGCTCTTTTTTACACTTGCGATAGAGCCGCTTTCCTTGGCCTTAAAATTATCATAACCATTTAACGATAGCTAACGCTGTTCCTTACATTTTACATTATTTTAGCGCCCCCAAAATGTAAAACTTCCGGGTCAACTGTTATATGAATACCATTGTAAAGCACAATTTCTCCCCTTTCCAGCAAAATCAATGTCTCTGCATGACTGAAGAAGGCAATGAGCTCCGTATGGTCTTTTTAAAGTGTCTGGTTGGGAAGCGAAAGCTACTGCGTTATAGTGAAAGGGGGAGATATGTCGTGTGGGGAAACAGCTTATTTCACCCGATTTGTCCAATTTATCACCTCTAAAATGTAAATAAAACACTATAAAGAGTTTATGTAACGTCTTATTACGTACTCATTTGAAGGTATGTGTCAAATTGTAATACGTTTTTTAGAGTGGCGCTAAATGTATTATTATTTACTTCGTTTTAACTCATTTTCCCATTTTTCCTCAAGAAGAGATTTTGTGGATTCGACAAAGTCTGGTTTCTAAATGATATGACATTATGTTTTCCTCTGTACCCTCTTCAATAAACCAAATCAAGACAGACTGGGGTAGTGAACTTAAACTTGACCTTGCAGAAGACTGGTGGGAGGACGCCCTCCTTAGGGTTAACTCCACATCCTCATGAGCTCGGTTAAGTTTAATTCAGTTCAAAGTCATGCACAGAATTCACTATACCAAAGAAAAACATTGTAAATTCCTCCAGGACATAAATGACACGTGATAGATGTCCAATCACTCCGGAAAACCACACTCATACGTTTATTCTGACTATTGCTTGTCCTTTTTCAAAACAGACAGACAGACAGACAGACAGACAGACAGACAGACAGACAGACAGACAGACAGACAGACAGACAGACAGACAGACAGACGGAGAAAGAACTATTGTTGTAGAGAGAATAGAACCTCACACAGCAAGATTCTGCACTTAGTATGTCGGCATGGCGACAGGCAACCATGATGAAAGGTCCTGATAAGCTTCCTCCAACACTCCAGAGCATTGAAGGAGTCCTTTGTTCAGTTCTGTCAGATAAACACAATTCCCCCTTGAAGCTGCCATTGAGGAAGAGGTTTAAATAGCTTAAATAGTCAGCCAACAGTATTTCACAGGTTGGTAGAAGACAATACCAAGCAAACAGCCAACATTATAACACAGGTAAGTACAATACAATATCAAGCAGTCAGCCAACAGTATAACACAAGTAGGTACAAGACAATACAAAGCAGTCAGCCAGCAGCAATAGAGGAAAATATTACCCAGGTTGCTTTATACAGTTTTTAACTCTCTCATGCGTCTTAACAGGTGATGTTGCTGCTGGGTGCTAAAAATAGTTTGTTACTGGAAAATGAAAGTGGCAGTGGGAAAACAGAGAGAGATACTATAGCTGTTTACCACACATACAACATGGACAAACAGAGAGAGATACTATAGCTGTTTACCACACATACAACATGGACAAACAGAGAGAGATACTATAGCTGTTTACCACACATACAACATGGACAAACAGAGAGAGATACTATAGCTGTTTACCACACATACAACATGGAAAAACATAGAGAGATACTACAGCTGTTAACCAAACAGACAACCAGGGAAAACAGAGAGAGGTACTATAGCTGTTAACCAAACAGACAACCAGGGAAAACAGAGAGAGGTACTAGAGCTGTTTACCACACATACAACCAAGGAAAACAGAGAGAGTTACTAGAGCTGTTAATAACCAAACAGACAACCAGGGAAAACAGAGAGAGGTACTACAGCTGTTAACCAAACAGACAACCAGGGTGTCAACGCCGTGTGAATAGGTGGCAGGGAAGTCAGGCGCAGGAGAGTCAAAATGGAGTGTAAATGGAGTCTTTTAATAAATGTCCACAGAACATGCTCCATAACACTAAACAGTACAGACATGAAAAAATCATGGGTACGAGGACCCGTCGCGCACCAACACAACAAATAAACAACACTGACAATAAAACAATCTTTGACAAAGACATGAGGGGAAACAGAGGGTTAAATACACAACAGGTAATGAATGGGATTGAAAACAGGTGTGTGGGAAGACAAGACAAAACCAATGGAAAATGAAAAATGGATCGATGATGGCTAGAAGACCGGTGACGTCGAACGCCGCGCACCGCCCGAACAAGGAGAGGCAACGACTTCGGCAGAAGTCGTGACACAGGGAAAACAGACAGAGATACTACAGCTGTTTACCACACATACAACATGGGAAAACATAGAGAGATACTACAGCTGTTTACCACACATACAACATGGAAAAACATAGAGAGATACTACAGCTGTTAATAACCAAACAGACAACCAGGGAAAACAGATATAGGTATTACAGCTGTTAACCAAACAGACAACCAGGGAAAACAGATATAGGTATTACAGCTGTTAACCAAACAGACAACCAGGGAAAACAGATATAGGTATTACAGCTGTTAACCAAACAGACAACCAGGGAAAACAGATATAGGTATTACAGCTGTTAACCACACATAAAACATGGGAAAACATACAGAGGTATTGCAGCTGTTAACCAAACAGACAACCAGGGAAAACAGACATAGGTATTACAGCTGTTAACCAAACAGACAACCAGGGAAAACAGATATAGGTATTACAGCTGTTAATAACCAAACAGACAACCAGGGAAAACATAGAGAGGTATTACAGCTGTTAACCAAACAGACAACCAGGGAAAACAGACATAGGTATTACAGCTGTTAACCAAACAGACAACCAGGGAAAACAGATATAGGTATTACAGCTGTTAACCACACATAAAACATGGGAAAACATACAGAGGTATTGCAGCTGTTAACCAAACAGACAACCAGGGAAAACAGACATAGGTATTACAGCTGTTAACCAAACAGACAACCAGGGAAAACAGATATAGGTATTACAGCTGTTAATAACCAAACAGACAACCAGGGAAAACATAGAGAGGTATTACAGCTGTTAACCAAACAGACAACCAGGGAAAACAGACATAGGTATTACAGCTGTTAACCAAACAGACAACCAGGGAAAACAGACATAGGTATTACAGCTGTTAATAACCAAACAGACAACCAGGGAAAACATAGAGAGGTATTACAGCTGTTAACCAAACAGACAACCAGGGAAAACAGACATGGGTATTACAGCTGTTAACCAAACATACAACCAGGGAAAACAGATATAGGTATTACAGTTGTTAATAACCAAACAGACAACCAGGGAAAACATATATAGGTATTACAGCTGTTAACCAAACAGACAACCAGGGAAAACAGATATAGGTATTACAGCTGTTAACCAAACAGACAACCAGGGAAAACAGATATAGGTATTACAGCTGTTAATAACCAAACAGACAACCAGGGAAAACATAGAGAGGTATTACAGCTGTTAATAACCAAACAGACAACCAGGGAAAACAGATATAGGTATTACAGCTGTTAATAACCAAACAGACAACCAGGGAAAACAGATATAGGTATTACAGCTGTTAACCAAACAGACAACCAGGGAAAACATATATAGGTATTACAGCTGTTAATAACCAAACAGACAACCAGGGAAAACATAGAGAGGTATTACAGCTGTTAACCAAACAGACAACCAGGGAAAACAGATATAGGTATTACAGCTGTTAACCAAACAGACAACCAGGGAAAACAGATATAGGTATTACAGCTGTTAATAACCAAACAGACAACCAGGGAAAACAGATATAGGTATTACAGCTGTTAACCAAACAGACAACCAGGGAAAACAGATATAGGTATTACAGCTGTTAATAACGAAACAGACAACCAGGGAAAACATAGAGAGGTATTGCAGCTGTTAACCAAACAGACAACCAGGGAAAACAGATATAGGTATTACAGCTGTTAACCAAACAGACAACCAGGGAAAACAGACATAGGTATTACAGCTGTTAACCAAACAGACAACCAGGGAAAACAGATATAGGTATTACAGCTGTTAATAACCAAACAGACAACCAGGGAAAACAGATATAGGTATTACAGCTGTTAATAACCAAACAGACAACCAGGGAAAACATATATAGGTATTACAGCTGTTAATAACCAAACAGACAACCAGGGAAAACATAGAGAGGTATTACAGCTGTTAACCAAACAGACAACCAGGGAAAACAGACATAGGTATTACAGCTGTTAACCAAACAGACAACCAGGGAAAACAGACATAGGTATTACAGCTGTTAATAACCAAACAGACAACCAGGGAAAACATAGAGAGGTATTACAGCTGTTAACCAAACAGACAACCAGGGAAAACAGACATGGGTATTACAGCTGTTAACCAAACATACAACCAGGGAAAACAGATATAGGTATTACAGCTGTTAATAACCAAACAGACAACCAGGGAAAACATATATAGGTATTACAGCTGTTAACCAAACAGACAACCAGGGAAAACAGATATAGGTATTACAGCTGTTAACCAAACAGACAACCAGGGAAAACAGATATAGGTATTACAGCTGTTAATAACCAAACAGACAACCAGGGAAAACATAGAGAGGTATTACAGCTGTTAATAACCAAACAGACAACCAGGGAAAACAGATATAGGTATTACAGCTGTTAATAACCAAACAGACAACCAGGGAAAACAGATATAGGTATTACAGCTGTTAACCAAACAGACAACCAGGGAAAACATATATAGGTATTACAGCTGTTAATAACCAAACAGACAACCAGGGAAAACATAGAGAGGTATTACAGCTGTTAACCAAACAGACAACCAGGGAAAACAGATATAGGTATTACAGCTGTTAACCAAACAGACAACCAGGGAAAACAGATATAGGTATTACAGCTGTTAATAACCAAACAGACAACCAGGGAAAACAGATATAGGTATTACAGCTGTTAACCAAACAGACAACCAGGGAAAACAGATATAGGTATTACAGCTGTTAATAACGAAACAGACAACCAGGGAAAACATAGAGAGGTATTGTAGCTGTTAACCAAACAGACAACCAGGGAAAACAGATATAGGTATTACAGCTGTTAACCAAACAGACAACCAGGGAAAACAGACATAGGTATTACAGCTGTTAACCAAACAGACAACCAGGGAAAACAGATATAGGTATTACAGCTGTTAATAACCAAACAGACAACCAGGGAAAACAGATATAGGTATTACAGCTGTTAATAACCAAACAGACAACCAGGGAAAACATATATAGGTATTACAGCTGTTAATAACCAAACAGACAACCAGGGAAATCAGACATAGGTATTACAGCTGTTAATAACCAAACAGACAACCAGGGAAAACATAGAGAGGTATTACAGCTGTTAACCAAACATACAACCAGGGAAAACAGATATAGGTATTACAGCTGTAAACCAAACAGACAACCAGGGAAAACATATATAGGTATTACAGCTGTTAATAACCAAACAGACAACCAGGGAAAACAGATATAGGTATTACAGCTGTTAATAACCAAACAGACAACCAGGGAAAACATAGAGAGGCATTACAGCTGTTAACCAAACAGACAACCAGGGAAAACAGACATAGGTATTACAGCTGTAAACCAAACAGACAACCAGGGAAAACAGACATAGGTACTACAGCTGTTTACCATACAGACTTCTTATTCTTATTCACAACATTCTTATTGGCAGACTCAACAGCCTTGGTTTCTCAAATGATTGCCTCACCTGGTTCACCAACTACTTCTCTGATAGAGTTCAGTATGTCAAATCGGAGGGCCTGTTGTCCGGACCTCTGGCAGTCTCTATAGAGGTGACACAGGGTTCAATTCTCGGGCCGACTCTCTTCTCTGTATACATCAATGATGTCGCACTTGGTGCTGGTGATTCTTTGATCCACCTCTACGCAGACGACACCATTCTGTATACTTCTGGCCCTTCTTTGGACACTGTGTTAACTAACCTCCAGATGAGCGTCAATGCCATACAACACTCCTTCCGTGGCCTCCAACTATTCATAAATGCAAGTAAAACTAAATGCATGCTCTTCAACCGATCGCTGCCTGCACCTGCCCGCCTGTCCAGCATCACTACTCTGGACGGTTCTGACTTAGAATATGTGGACAATACAAATACCTAGGTGTCTGGTTAGACTGTAAACTCTCCTTCCAGACTCACATTAAACATCTCCAATTCAAAATTAAATATAGAATCAGCTTCCTATTTCACATCAAAGCATCCTTCACTCATGCTGCCAAACATACCCTCGTAAAACTGACCATACTACCGATCCTTGACTTCAGTGATGTTATTTACAAAATAGCCTCCAACACTCTACTCAACAAATTGGATGCAGTCTAGCACAGTGCCATCCGTTTTGTCACCAAAGCCCCATACACTACCCACCACTGCGACCTGTACGCTCTCATTGGCTGGCATTCACTTCATACTCGTCGCCAAACCCACTGGCTCCAGGGCATCTACAAGTCTCTGCTAGGTAAAGCCCTGCCTTAATCTCAGCTCACTGGTCACCATAGCAGCACCCACCCCTAGCACGCTCTCAAGCAGGTATATCTCACTGGTCACCCCCAAAGCCAATTCTTCCTTTGGCCGCCTTTCCTTCCAGTTCTCTGCTGCCAATGACTGGAACAAACTGTGAAAATCTTTAAAGCTGTAGACTTACCTCCCTCACTAGCATTAAGCACCAGCTGTCAGAGCAGCTCACAGATCACTGCACCTGTACATAGCTCATCTGTAAATAGCCTATCCAATCTACCTCATCCCCAAACTGTATTTATTTATTTATCTTGCTCCTTTGCACCCCAGTATCTCTGCTTGCATATTCATTTTCTGCACATTCTACCATTCCAGTGTTTAATTGCTATATTGTAGTTATTTTGCCACCATGGCCTATTTATTGCCTTACCTCTCTTATCTCACCTCATTTGCACATGCTGTATATAGATTTTTTTCTACTGTATTATTGATTGTATGCTTGTTTTACTCCATGTGTAACTCTGTTGTTGTATGTGTCAAACTGCTTTGCTTTATCTTGGCCAGGTCACAGTTGCAAATGAGAACGTGTTCTCAACTAGCCTACCTGGTTAAATAAAGGTGAAAAAAAAATATATATATATATAAAGATAACCAGGGAAAACGTAGAGTTACTACAGCTGTTTACCATACAGACAGACAGACAGACAGACAGACAGACAGACAGACAGACAGACAGACAGACAGACAGACAGACAGACAGACAGACAGACAGACAGACAGACAGACAGACAGACAGACAGACAGACAGACAGATGGAGAAAGAACTATTGTTGTAGAGAGAATGGAACCTCTCACAGCAAGATTCCAGTCTCAGTCTGTCGGCATTGCGACAGGCGGCCATGATGGAAGGTCCTGATAAGCCTCGTCCAAAACTCCAGGATACTGAATGAGTCCTTTGTTGAGTTCTGTCACATCAACACGATTCCTCCCCTTGAAACTGCCATTGAGGAAGAGGTTTAAATAGTTTAGAAAGGGATCAACTATGGCTGTATAGTGTCTCAGGTGTGGTAAACAATGTATTTCATTCATATTTTATCTGATAGAATTGAGGTAAACCGTCATTTCGATAAGTTGAGTTTGTAGATAGGGAAAGTACAGGCCTTGCTGAAATAGTTTTAACAGCTTTATTTTCCTGGCTGTTGAATGAAAAATTGCCATTTTCCACCATTATTTCTGTTCACACCTGGCTGACAAGACAACCTGTCCTTCAGATGGAAGTCTTCTCCATGACATCACATCCTCTCAGCCTCCTACATCACTTCCTGTGGTCACTGTTTACAGAATCCTCCTCATTTAACCATCCCAAAAATAAAACACACATTTCACAGTCTGTATCTGTCGGTTTGGGACAGAAAAACATTGGATGGAAACCATGGCGATGACTCATTACCATGGTGATGACGGGTTACCACAGGACCACACAGAAAATACCAGCCCACATCCACAACATCAGCCCACTGATCACGTATGAAAACGTTTTTTCCCTGTCAGATGGTTTTTTAATGTCTTTTGTTCCTGTGAGATTTAGACTAAGAACTGCTGTTGTAATATCAACAGACGTTTTCCCGTCTCAAAGCCTTC
>NC_048578.1:29824959-29832459 GCF_013265735.2 Oncorhynchus mykiss | reverse complement strand
CTATTTAAACAGTTCACTACTCCACCACAACACAGGGTTGTTAGTGCACGGGTTAAAATGCATTGTGTGTGTGTGTGTGTGTGTGTGTGTGTGTGTGTGTGTGTGTGTGTCTGTACGTCTACTTTTCACTTCAGAAATACTGCATCAAACATGTTAACTAGATGTAACATGACTGTTTTAAGGATGTGTTTCTGGCTATGATGTTGCTACAGCGTCTCAAAAGGCACAAACGGTAATATTGCTGCTTTTTTCAATTGTTTCAGCAGAAGGTCGACTGGGAGCAAACCGAACCTAGGAAACTTATTAGACATCTTCATCTATACTTTCTTCCTCTCTGCCCTTTATCCTGTTACCACGCCGACACCTTAGGGGCAATGCGCACACACACACTGCCTGCATTTCCAGCTCTGTCCTTAGTGCCCTCCGTGTCACAGTGCTATGTGGTGACATCAACTAGAAACACTGACAGACTGACAGACAGACTGACAGACAGACAGACTGACAGACACACTGACAGACAGACTGACAGACAGACACACTGACATATTAATTATAATTATCGTTATTACGATTATTATTTGGGGGGAGCTTATATTGGTCCTGTTAAAGGCAAGTGTGTGATGGAATTGTGTGGAATTGTTTTGCATATCCCAACTCCCTCTGAGACAACTGCAGGGAGTACGGAGCTACCTCACAATAATACAGCACCTCCCCGCCACAGTACAGCACCCCCTCACCATAGTACAGCACCCCCTCACCATAGTACAGTGCCCCCCTCACCATAGTACAGCACCCCCCTCACCATAGTACAGCGCCCCCCTCACCGTAGTACAGTGCCCCCTAACCATAGTACAGTGCCCCCCTCACCATAGTACAGTGCCCCCCTCACCATAGTACAGCGCCCCCCTCACCGTAGTACAGTGCCCCCTCACCAAAGTACAGCGCCCCCCTCACCGTAGTACAGTGCCCCCTCACCATAGTACAGCGCCCCCTCACCATAGTACAGTGCCCCCCTCACCATAGTACAGCACCCCCCTCACCATAGTACAGTGCCCCCTAACCATAGTACAGTGCCCCCTCACCATAGTACAGTGCCCCCTCACTGTAGTACAGTGCCCCCTCACCAAAGTACAGCGCCCCCCTCACCGTAGTACAGTGCCCCCTCACCATAGTACAGTGCCCCCTCACCATAGTACAGTGCCCCCCTCACCATAGTACAGTGCCCCCCTCACCATAGTACAGTGCCCCCCTCACCATAGTACAGCACCCCCCTCACCATAGTACAGCGCCCCCCTCACCGTAGTACAGTGCCCCCTCACCATAGTACAGTGCCCCCCTCACCATAGTACAGTGCCCCCCTCACCATAGTACAGCACCCCTCTCACTATAGTACAGCGCCCCCCTCACCGTAGTACAGTGCCCCCTAACCATAGTACAGTGCCCCCCTCACCATAGTACAGTGCCCCCCTCACCATAGTACAGCACCCCCCTCACCGTAGTACAGCACCCCCCTCACCATAGTACAGTGCCCCCTCACCAAAGTACAGCGCCCCCCTCACCATAGTACAGTGCCCCCCTCACCATAGTACAGTGCCCCCCTCACCATAGTACAGCACCCCCCTCACCATAGTACAGCACCCCCCTCACCATAGTACAGTGCTCCCCTCACCATAGTACAGCACCCCACTCACCATAGTACAGTGCCCCCCTCACCATAGTACAGCACCCCCCTCACCATAGTACAGCGCCCCCCTCACCATAGTACAGCGCCCCCCTCACCGTAGTACAGTGCCCCCTCACCAAAGTACAGCGCCCCCCTCACCGTAGTACAGCGCCCCCCTCACCGTAGTACAGTGACCCCTCACCAAAGTACAGTGCCCCCCTCACCGTAGTACAGTGCCCCCTAACCATAGTACAGCGCCCCCCTCACCGTAGTACAGTGCCCCCTCACCATAGTACAGCGCCCCCCTCACCGTAGTACAGTGCCCCCTCACCAAAGTACAGCGCCCCCCTCACCGTAGTACAGTGCCCCCTCACCATAGTACAGCGCCCCCTCACCATAGTACAGTGCCCCCCTCACCATAGTACAGCACCCCCCTCACCATAGTACAGTGCCCCCTAACCATAGTACAGTGCCCCCTCACCATAGTACAGTGCCCCCTCACCGTAGTACAGTGCCCCCTCACCAAAGTACAGCGCCCCCCTCACCGTAGTACAGTGCCCCCTCACCATAGTACAGTGCCCCCTCACCATAGTACAGTGCCCCCCTCACCATAGTACAGTGCCCCCCTCACCATAGTACAGTGCCCCCTTCACCATAGTACAGTGCCCCCCTCACCATAGTACAGCACCCCCCTCACCACAGTACAGCGCCCCCCTCACCGTAGTACAGTGCCCCCTCACCATAGTACAGCGCCCCCTCACCATAGTACAGCACCTCCCCGCCACAGTACAGCGCCCCCCTCACTATAGTACAGCGCCCCCCTCACCATAGTACAGCGCCCCCTTCACCGTAGTACAGCGCCCCCTCACCGTAGTACAGTGCCCCCTCACCATAGTACAGTGCCCCCTTCACCATAGTACAGTGCCCCCCTCACCATAGTACAGCACCCCCCTCACCACAGTACAGCGCCCCCCTCACCGTAGTACAGTGCCCCCTCACCATAGTACAGTGCCCCCCTCACCATAGTACAGTGCCCCCCTCACCATAGTACAGCACCCCCCTCACCGTAGTACAGCGCCCCCCTTACCGTAGTACAGTGCCCCCTCACCAAAGTACAGCGCCCCCCTCACCATAGTACAGTGCCCCCTCACCATAGTACAGTGCCCCCTCACCATAGTACAGTGCCCCCCTCACCATAGTACAGTGCCCCCCTCACCATAGTACAGTGCCCCCCTCACCATAGTACAGCACCCCCTCACCATAGTACAGCGCCCCCTCACCATAGTACAGCACCCCCCTCACCATAGTACAGCGCCCCCCCCACCATAGTACAGCGCCCCCCTCACTATAGTACAGCGCCCCCTCACCATAGTACAGCACCTCCCCGCCACAGTACAGCGCCCCCCTCACTATAGTACAGCGCCCCCCTCACTATAGTACAGCGCCCAGTCACTATAGTACAGCACCCCCCCACTATAGTACAGCGCCCCCCTAACTATAGTACAGCGCCCCCTCAACATAGTACAGCCCCCCCTCACCATAGTACAGCGCCCAGTCACTATAGTACAGCGCCCCCCTCAACATAGTACAGCGCCCCCCTCACCATAGTACAGCGCCCAGTCACTATAGTACAGCGCCGCCCTCACCATAGTACAGCGCCCCCTCACCATAGTACAGCGCCCCCCTCACCATAGTACAGCGCCCCCCTCACCATAGTACAGCGCCCCCCTCACTATAGTACAGCGCCCCCATCACTATAGTACAGCGCCCCCCTCACCATAGTACAGCGCCCCCCTCACTATAGTACAACGCCCCCCTCACTATAGTACAGCGCCCCCTTCACCATAGTACATCGCCCCCCTCACTATAGTACAACACCCCCTCACCATAGTACAGCGCCCCCTCACCATAGTACAGCGCCCCCCTCACCATAGTACAGCGCCCCCTCACCATATTACACTGCCCCCTCACCATAGTACAGCGCCCCCCTCACTATAGTACAGCGCCCAGTCACTATAGTACAGCGCCCCCCTCACCATAGTACAGTGCCCCCTCACCATAGTACAGAGCCCCCCTCACTATAGTACAACGCCCAGTCACCATAGTACAGCGCCCCCTCACTATAGTACAGCGCCCCCCTCACTATAGTACAGCGTCCCCCTCACTATATTACAGCGCCCCCCTCACTATAGTACAGCGCCCAGTCACTATAGTACAGCGCCCCCTCACCATAGTACAGTGCCCCCTCACCATAGTAGAGCGCCCCCCTCACCATAGTACAGCGCCCCCCTCACCATAGTACAGCGCCCCTCTCACCATAGTACAGCACCCCCTCACTATAGTACAGCGCCCCCCTCACCATAGTACAGCGCCCCTCTCACCATAGTACAGCGCCCCTCTCACCATAGTACAGCGCCCCCCTCACCATAGTACAGCGCCCCCCTCACCATAGTAGAGCGCCCCCCTCACCATAGTACAGCGCCCCCCTCACCATAGTACAGCGCCCCCCTCACCATAGTACAGCGCCCCTCTCACCATAGTAGAGCGCCCCCCTCACCATAGTACAGCGCCCCTCTCACCATAGTACAGCGCCCCCCTCACCATAGTACAGCGCCCCTCTCACCATAGTAGAGCGCCCCCCTCACCATAGTACAGCGCCCCCCTCACCATAGTACAGCGCCCCTCTCACCATAGTACAGCGCCCCCCTCACCATAGTACAGTGCCCCCCTCACCATAGTACAGCGCCCCCCTCACCATAGTACAGTGCCCCCCTCACCATAGTACAGCGCCCCTCTCACCATAGTAGAGCGCCCCCCTCACCATAGTACAGCGCCCCTCTCACCATAGTACAGCGCCCCCCTCACCATAGTACAGCGCCCCTCTCACCATAGTAGAGCGCCCCTCTCACCATAGTACAGCGCCCCCCTCACCATAGTACAGTGCCCCCCTCACCATAGTACAGCGCCCCCCTCACCATAGTACAGTGCCCCCCTCACCATAGTACAGCGCCCCCCTCACCATAGTACAGCGCCCCCCTCACCATAGTACAGCGCCCCTCTCACCATAGTACAGCGCCCCTCTCACCATAGTACAGCGCCCCCTCACCATAGTACAGAGCCCCCCTCACTATAGTACAGCGCCCCTCTCACCATAGTACAGCGCCCCCTCACCATAGTACAGTGCCCCCTCACTGTAGTACAGTGCCCCCTCACCAAAGTACAGCGCCCCCCTCACCGTAGTACAGTGCCCCCTCACCATAGTACAGTGCCCCCTCACCATAGTACAGTGCCCCCCTCACCATAGTACAGTGCCCCCCTCACCATAGTACAGTGCCCCCCTCACCATAGTACAGCACCCCCCTCACCATAGTACAGCGCCCCCCTCACCGTAGTACAGTGCCCCCTCACCATAGTACAGTGCCCCCCTCACCATAGTACAGTGCCCCCCTCACCATAGTACAGCACCCCTCTCACCATAGTACAGCGCCCCCCTCACCGTAGTACAGTGCCCCCTAACCATAGTACAGTGCCCCCCTCACCATAGTACAGTGCCCCCCTCACCATAGTACAGCACCCCCCTCACCGTAGTACAGCACCCCCCTCACCGTAGTACAGTGCCCCCTCACCAAAGTACAGCGCCCCCCTCACCATAGTACAGTGCCCCCCTCACCATAGTACAGTGCCCCCCTCACCATAGTACAGCACCCCCCTCACCATAGTACAGCACCCCCCTCACCATAGTACAGTGCTCCCCTCACCATAGTACAGCACCCCACTCACCATAGTACAGTGCCCCCCTCACCATAGTACAGCACCCCCCTCACCATAGTACAGCGCCCCCCTCACCATAGTACAGCGCCCCCCTCACCGTAGTACAGTGCCCCCTCACCAAAGTACAGCGCCCCCCTCACCGTAGTACAGCGCCCCCCTCACCGTAGTACAGTGACCCCTCACCAAAGTACAGTGCCCCCCTCACCGTAGTACAGTGCCCCCTAACCATAGTACAGCGCCCCCCTCACCGTAGTACAGTGCCCCCTCACCATAGTACAGCGCCCCCCTCACCGTAGTACAGTGCCCCCTCACCAAAGTACAGCGCCCCCCTCACCGTAGTACAGTGCCCCCTCACCATAGTACAGCGCCCCCTCACCATAGTACAGTGCCCCCCTCACCATAGTACAGCACCCCCCTCACCATAGTACAGTGCCCCCTAACCATAGTACAGTGCCCCCTCACCATAGTACAGTGCCCCCTCACCGTAGTACAGTGCCCCCTCACCAAAGTACAGCGCCCCCCTCACCGTAGTACAGTGCCCCCTCACCATAGTACAGTGCCCCCTCACCATAGTACAGTGCCCCCTCACCATAGTACAGTGCCCCCCTCACCATAGTACAGTGCCCCCCTCACCATAGTACAGTGCCCCCTTCACCATAGTACAGTGCCCCCCTCACCATAGTACAGCACCCCCCTCACCACAGTACAGCGCCCCCCTCACCGTAGTACAGTGCCCCCTCACCATAGTACAGCGCCCCCTCACCATAGTACAGCACCTCCCCGCCACAGTACAGCGCCCCCCTCACTATAGTACAGCGCCCCCCTCACCATAGTACAGCGCCCCCTTCACCGTAGTACAGCGCCCCCTCACCGTAGTACAGTGCCCCCTCACCATAGTACAGTGCCCCCTTCACCATAGTACAGTGCCCCCCTCACCATAGTACAGCACCCCCCTCACCACAGTACAGCGCCCCCCTCACCGTAGTACAGTGCCCCCTCACCATAGTACAGTGCCCCCCTCACCATAGTACAGTGCCCCCCTCACCATAGTACAGCACCCCCCTCACCGTAGTACAGCGCCCCCCTTACCGTAGTACAGTGCCCCCTCACCAAAGTACAGCGCCCCCCTCACCATAGTACAGTGCCCCCTCACCATAGTACAGTGCCCCCTCACCATAGTACAGTGCCCCCCTCACCATAGTACAGTGCCCCCCTCACCATAGTACAGTGCCCCCCTCACCATAGTACAGCACCCCCTCACCATAGTACAGCGCCCCCTCACCATAGTACAGCACCCCCCTCACCATAGTACAGCGCCCCCCCCACCATAGTACAGCGCCCCCCTCACTATAGTACAGCGCCCCCTCACCATAGTACAGCACCTCCCCGCCACAGTACAGCGCCCCCCTCACTATAGTACAGCGCCCCCCTCACTATAGTACAGCGCCCAGTCACTATAGTACAGCACCCCCCCACTATAGTACAGCGCCCCCCTAACTATAGTACAGCGCCCCCTCAACATAGTACAGCCCCCCCTCACCATAGTACAGCGCCCAGTCACTATAGTACAGCGCCCCCCTCAACATAGTACAGCGCCCCCCTCACCATAGTACAGCGCCCAGTCACTATAGTACAGCGCCGCCCTCACCATAGTACAGCGCCCCCTCACCATAGTACAGCGCCCCCCTCACCATAGTACAGCGCCCCCCTCACCATAGTACAGCGCCCCCCTCACTATAGTACAGCGCCCCCATCACTATAGTACAGCGCCCCCCTCACCATAGTACAGCGCCCCCCTCACTATAGTACAACGCCCCCCTCACTATAGTACAGCGCCCCCTTCACCATAGTACATCGCCCCCCTCACTATAGTACAACACCCCCTCACCATAGTACAGCGCCCCCTCACCATAGTACAGCGCCCCCCTCACCATAGTACAGCGCACCCCTCACCATATTACACTGCCCCCTCACCATAGTACAGCGCCCCCCTCACTATAGTACAGCGCCCAGTCACTATAGTACAGCGCCCCCCTCACCATAGTACAGTGCCCCCTCACCATAGT
>NC_048578.1:29784959-29822459 GCF_013265735.2 Oncorhynchus mykiss | reverse complement strand
AGGGCAGGATTGGCTGGATATATGAGTGTATGTGTGAGGTGAAATTACATCATGTTACCTCGTAAATTACACCCCACCCCCCCGACCATGTGACCACACGAGCCTCCAGACTAATGAGGGGGGGGGGGGGGGGGGTGAGACCTGCTAAATACAGAAGGGGGGGAATGCTGGATATGTAACCTCACTGTACACAGAGTGTGGGGTTAAAGGTGGGGGGGCAAGGGGTTGGAGGCAGGGGGGTGTAGATACCCAATACTCAAATCACATTCAAGCCTGTACATGCATCAACTCTGACACTGTCTGTGACTGTAATGTGACAGAGGCAACCCTAACCCTATCAGCACACTGTCTGTGACTGTAATGTGACAGAGGCAACCCTAACCCTATCAGCACACTGTCTATAGCACATTGTCAACAACACACTTATATCATCAAGTGGTTATCAAACATTATCTTGCCAAAATATCTGTTCCAATCTTTTCTATTGTAATTATATTGATTAATATTGATTGATTATCAATTCAATGCATTAGGTGTTTCCTTGTGTTTGCTGCCATGGTTACAGCTGGCCAATGCTTTATGGATATAGTATTGCTCTATTGTTTCCGTTATCAAAACCACGTGCCTGTCTACCATACCTGTCTAGGGCGGTAGGCAGCTATAAAAAATTGTGTGGTTTCAGGGATGTTATCTGTGGTGTGTGTGTGTGCTATCGTTTGTGTCTAAGCAAAACAACATGGTTACCACAGGGAGGAGTCTCTATTTACTAAGTAAACAACATATTACGTCCGATGGAGAAGGAAATTAAATGAACAAGCAAATAAAAGAGTAGTAATCTGAAAGATACCAACTGACCGCTAGCGAGGCAGAGGAAACCCGGTCCCTGGCGCTACATTCCACCATTCTGAGAACACTGCTCAGTCATTGTGATGTCATTAGAGGGAGTCCTAAGGTTCTATATTCTGTCACCAACACAGTCATGCCCAGGCAGAACACCTAGCGAGCTGTCAGATTGTCAAAACACTACCTATTGTACCTCTACAGAACGGAACGTGATGTTCCAGAGACAACCACAAAATCTTTATTGTCAGGTCTTGTATGTAGAATAAGCTTGATGGTTGAAACACGTCCTTTTGAGACTGCTGGCATGGAAATTGTTAAGATGCACAATGAAAGATTTGCCTCCAGGGGTGGTCTTAACCCATAAAGGGTCACCTAAATAGCCAGAAAAACAGTTGAGGAATTAGGAACAAATAGTTGATCTTCATCCGTCTCTGTCTGGCCCTGACCTCACTGACCGGCTGTGACTGACAATGTTTATTTGGTTGGAAGGATCCCTCAGGTCCAGCGGGACAGCTCTGTCTCTGCCACATCCTCTCATCTTCTCTATATTAATACATAATAAAGCATAGGCAGCAGCTGTGTTGTGATGTCCACCCTGACGGTAGGGAGTGTAGGTTATAATGATAGGAACATAAACACAGTTGTCACCATGGGAGGCATCAGAGAGCCCTGTCGTCATACTGTAACTTATTATTGGCCATGAGTAGTATGTTCCTTCCTTCTCTCTCCAACTCAACACACTTCTACTCCCCTCTCTATCTTCCTGGCTGGTCAGGCAAGCAGTTACTCTGAGCTTAGAAGAGTATAACAGAGCTTGAATGTAGAATGTAGAACTAAGAATTTAAACTTAGAACTAAGAACTTAGACCTTTGAACTTTGAACTTAGAACTAAGAACTCTTCCCTGGCAGAAATAAAAAGGTCCACATGTTTTTACCCCAGGACTTCCTCAAGCATCTGTGAAAGGCCGCGTCTTCTGTATCTGTCTTGGCACTGTAAGCATCGCCTCAGAGCATGGGAATATGGTCCATTTGTCTCAGGGATTCCCCCTCCGCCCAACACACACACACACACACACGGGCCTCCCTCCCGCCTGCCTGGCTGGAGACATTTAGGATTTAAAAGGCTACATTGTCTGAAGGGTCTGTGGAATGGAGATATACGACCCTGACATTCCCCAGTGCCTGACTAACAGCCTGATCTACCAACTCCTGTTACCCAGATAATAGAGACTGAAACAACCTGATCTACCAACTCCTATTACCCAGATAATAGAGACTGATACAACCTGATCTAACAACTCCTATTACCCAGACAATAGAGACTGATACAACCTGATCTACCAACTCCTATTACCCAGATAATAGAGACTGATACAACCTGATCTACCAACTCCTATTACCCAGATAATAGAGACTGATACAACCTGTTCTACCAACTCCTATTACCCAGACAATAGAGACTGATACAACCTGATCTAACAACTCCTATTACCCAGATAATAGAGACTGATACAACCTGATCTACCAATTCCTATTACCCAGATAATAGAGACTGATACAACCTGATCTACCAACTCCTATTACCCAGATAATAGAGACTGATACAGCCTGAATCACCAACTCCTATTACCCAGATAATAGAGACTGATACAACCTGATCTACCAACTCCTATTACCCAGATAATAGAGACTGATACAACCTGATCTACCAACTCCTATTACCCAGATAATAGAGACTGATACAACCTGATCTACCAACTCCTATTACCCAGATAATAGAGACTGATACAACCTGATCTACCAACTCCTATTACCCAGATAATAGAGACTGATTAAACATGATCTACCAACTCCTATTACCCAGATAATAGAGACTGATACAACCTGATCTACCAACTCCTATTACCCAGATAATAGAGACTGATACAACCTGATCTACCAACTCCTATTACCCAGATAATAGAGACTGATACAACCTGATCTACCAACTCCTATTACCCAGACAATAGAGACTGATACAACCTGATCTACCAACTCCTGTTACCCAGATAATAGAGACTGATACAACCTGATCTACCAACTCATATTACCCAGATAATAGAGACTGACACAGCCTGAACTACCAACTCCTATTACCCAGATAATAGAGACTGATACAGCCTGAATCACCAACTCATATTACCCAGATAATAGAGACTGATACAACCTGAATCACCAACTCCTGCTACCCAGATAATAGAGACTGATGCAGCCTGAACTACCAACTCCTATTACCCAATGAATAGAGACTGATACAACCTGATCTACCAACTCCTGTTACCCAGATAATAGAGACTGATAAAACCTGATCTACAACTGCTATTACCCAGATAATAGAGACTGATACAACCTGAATCACCAACTCATACTACCCAGATAATAGAGACTGATACAACCTGATCTACCAACTCATATTACCCAGATAATAGAGACTGACACAGCCTGAACTACCAACTCCTATTACCCAGATAATAGAGACTGATACAGCCTGAATCACCAACTCATATTACCCAGATAATAGAGACTGATACAACCTGAATCACCAACTCCTGCTACCCAGATAATAGAGACTGATGCAGCCTGAACTACCAACTCCTATTACCCAACGAATAGAGACTGATACAACCTGATCTACCAACTCCTGTTACCCAGATAATAGAGACTGATAAAACCTGATCTACAACTCCTATTACCCAGATAATAGAGACTGATACAACCTGAATCACCAACTCATATTACCCAGATAATAGAGACTGATACAACCTGATCTACCAACTCATATTACCCAGATAATAGAGACTGATACAACCTGATCTACCAACTCCTATTACCCAGATAATAGAGACTGATACAGCCTGAACTACCAACTCATATTACCCAGATAATAGAGACTGATACAGCCTGAACTACCAACTCATATTACCCAGATAATAGAGACTGATACAGCCTGAATCACCAACTCCTATTACCCAGATAATAGAGACTGATACAGCCTGAACTACCAACTCATATTACCCAGATAATAGAGACTGATACAGCCTGAACTACCAACTCCTGTTACCCAGATAATAGAGACTGATAAAGCCTGAACTACCAACTCCTGTTACCCAGATAATAGAGATTGATACAACCTGATCTACCAAATCCTGTTACCCAGATAATAGAGACTGATACAGCCTGAACTACCAACTCCTGTTACCCAGATAATAGAGACTGATACAACCTGAACTACCAACTCATATTACCCAGATAATAGAGAGCTACAGATTTGACTGCTAGATACTTGGCATTAAGAACCGGAGTAGAGGGGTTGATTCTGGGTACAAAGCCCTGGAGAAGGGATGTTAGATACAGGGTTTCTGGACAGACCTGGCCCCAGGGAGGGACGTCAGTGGAGGCTGCTGAGAGGAGAATGACTCATAATAATGGCCTGAACGGAGCAAATGGAATGGCATCTATCACATGGAAACCATGGAAACCATGAGTTTGATGTAATTTGATAACATTCCATTGATTCCGCTCCAGTCATTACCACGAGCCCTTCCTCCCAAACTAAGGGCCCACCAACCTCCTGTGAGGAAAGCGTATAATGGAAAGTCAGCTGCTGTAGAGAGGAAGAGAGAGAGTGTTGTAATTTGTGGTGAAATGGCTATTGTTTGTAATACTGCTTTTACAACATTTGATAGCTTCTTTCATGCAAGTAATTTGCTTGTTATTCGAGTGAGTGAGCGAGTGAGTGAGTGAGTGAGTGAGTGAGTGAGTGAGAGTAATCAAGAGCGTAAGAGACCTAGAGGGAAAAAGCGATTGATGGTGTTATCACTGCTATCTATAACCCACAACAGCCAGCATTCACAGAACATTCTTTTTATGCTTTTAAACATCAAATGACGATGTTGTGTTGTGAACACATCTCTATGACACCCTCATCAACAGAGTGGATCTGTGCAGTACAGTCCAACCTAGGGGCAATGTCTCAAGGTCCCAAGTCCAATGATGAGGTGCTGTACAACAGAAATGGGTTCAAATACTACTTGAAATAATTTGAAATACTGTATTTGTGCTTGATTGAGCTTGCCTGTCGCAAAGGAACAAATATAAAGTCTTAAAGCTGAAACCTCGCCCCGCTGGCAGTCCAGGCAGGCTAAAGCAAAAGCTCAAATGTATTAGAAAATATTCAAATAGTTATTGAACCAAGATCTGCTGTATAGCAATATACTGTGTTAATGGTGCAATAAATAGAGTATTGTGATATTGGTCCTGGAGGATTACAGATTCTGGGATGTGGAAACTGATTTTATTATAGAAAGGAAACCTCTGCTTTGATGATGAATGGTGCTGAAAAGGTAAAAGGTTGAAAAGTTTGCTCTTCAAACATGTTGAAAATTGTAAAACAACAAAGGCCTTCCGGTCATAAATCACACACACACACACACACACACACACACACACACACACACACACACGCACGCACACACACACACACACACACACACACACACACACACACACACACACACACAGTACCTGTCAGTTTATTTCAGGAGTTGTAAATATTTAACTAGAGCTGTTGGACATTTTCTTACCCAACACCCACTGACAGGGCCTTCCAAGCTACTGAGGAATGAGGCTGAGAGTATCCATGTGTGCCAGTGACATACCAGAGCTGTCTCGGAAGAGTGTCACTTCCAAGAATCACACCCAAGAAAGTGTAAATGACTTTCACTGTAAGACCTTATCTTGCTGTTCCTGATTGAGAGATAAAAAATAGGCCTTGTCTTCCTGAAAGACAAAGGAACATATGAATGCATCACAGTCTTGGTGGCTTAATCACTGATACAGATGTATTACTGTATATTTCCAGGACTCCTGGGTGTGTATGTGTATTGATGCTCCTTTGTGTTTGCCAAGAAACAGAAGCCAGTTGGTAAAGGGACATTCATTTATTAATTCTACCTCAGTCACTCTGAACCCAGCCTTCCATCTACTGCTATACAGCTGACAGGGAGGGAACTCTCTCTCATACTTTCTCTCTCTCTCCTTCTGTGAGAACGGAACTCTTTAATTGTCCTTATTTTCTTTGTCCCTCCCGCATAATCTTATACAGTACAGATCGGAAGTAATTATCCACCAATCAGATACCCCCTAGTTCAGTCACATCAGGTGACGTAGCTAGTAGGCACTGTCAGGTTATGTGTTGCAGATTGCAGATACCTTGCATAGTATACAAGGTTGTCTTGCGTTATGAGAGCCTGAGGCTAGCGTGTCACTGAAACAATGGCAGTTATCCACAGGCTTAGCCTGTGGGCTAAAACTAGAGAATGCAGTGGGACACATAGTTTTGAGTTTTGAGTTTCTCTCTCTCTCTCCCACATCTGCTAGGGGAAGCATTCCACTGGGGAAATGTGATGTGGTGGTAGAGAAACAGCTTTGATGTACTTGAGAACTGCTCTGTCATATACTGACTGACTCAGGTTACTGCTGCTACTGTGTAACTCAGCTCTTCTATTCAGCTGGTCTATTCAATTGGTCTGCTCAGCTGGTCTGCTCAGCTGGTCTGCTCAGCTGGTCTGCTCAGCTGGTCTATTCAGCTGGTCTATTCAATTGGTCTGCTCAGCTGGTCTGCTCAGCTGGTCTGCTCAGCTGGTCTATTCACCTGTCTGATCTCAAAGTTGAAGAAGGGCAGCCCCGGGCAACACTTTACACTCCTTCACTGCCTCCCTCGCTCCTCTCCTCCACGCCTCATTTATCACATTCCTCTGTTTTCCTGTCAGAGCATGTTGGAGAGCTGAAATAGTGTGTCAGAGGGTTACCATCAGTAGCCAATTCAAACATTGTCATAAACAGTACCTTTCCATAGCTCCAGGTGCCCTAGGCCGGGAGTCAAGCTGATGGCGGTTTGTTGGGTATGCACCTTTTAAAGGCAATGTTCATGGAGACCACATTCACTGTAGCTTATAAATGACAAAGCTGATGGGACTGAATCCTGTCCCGAATCTAGCTCAGCGTCTATTTATATTAGGAATCTACTACAGTACGTACACCTACAAACAATCTTAGCCTTTCATTCCATTCATTCTCTAATGTCTAACCTCACACTAGCTACAGTCGGGTACACCCTCAAAACAACAGCAGAGGTATTTTTAAACCTGTTTCAACATTCAGCAACAGTACGTGATCATCTTGGTTTTTCCAAAGAACTGCATAGCAGACCTCTCACTGGCATTCACACACACAGTAACGAAGACACAGGTAGTCAGGAAGCAGGTGCAGATGGTGAGATAAATAATAACGAACAAAACAAGAAAAACATCTGGACATGAAGACAGAACCAATACTGCCAGATGACTAAGGTTGATGAGGGCTATACGAAGGGAGAGCTATTAGGGTGGTGATGAAGTCCAGGTGTGCTTAACGATGGGGAGCAGGTGTGCACAATGATGGTTGCCAGGTGTGCACAATGATGGTTGCCAGGTGTGCACAATGTGGGTTGCCAGGTGTGCACAATGTGGGTTGCCAGGTGTGCACAATGATGGTTGCCAGGAGTGTACAATGATGGTTGCCAGTTGTGCACAATGTGGGTTGCCAGGACTGGTGGTTAGTAGACCGGCGACAACGAGGGCTGCAAGGAGGGAGCAGGAGTAGACGTAGTGGCAACCGCCCACCTGTTTTGAGCCCCACCTATTCAGCTAAAAGATTTATATATATATACACAGTGTATTCAGAAAGTATTCAGACCCCTTGAATTTTTTCTACATGCTGTTACTTTACAGCCAATATACCATAACGACAAAGTGAAAACAGGTTTTCAGACATTTTTGCAAACATGTATTAAAAATAAAAACAGAAATACCTTATTTACATAAGTATTCAGACCCTTTGCTATGAGACAGTATCCATTGATCATTCTTGAAATGATTCTACAACTTGATTGGCGTCCACATTTGGTAAATTCGATTAATTGGACATGATTTGGAAAGGCACAAACCTGTCTATATAAGGTCCCATAGTTGACAGTGCATGTCAGAGCAAAAACCAAGCCATGAGGTCGAAGAAATTGTCTGTTGAGCTCTGAGACAGGATTGTGTCGAGGCACAGATGTGGGGAAAGGTACCAAAAACAATCTGCAGAATTGACGGTCCCCAAGAACACAGTGGCCTCCATCATTCTGAAATGGAAGAAGTTTGGAACCACCAAAGCGCTTCCTAGAGCTGGCAGCCTGGCAAAACTGAACAATCGGGGGAGAAGGGCCTTGGTCAAGGAGATGACCAAGAACCCGATGGTCACTCTGACAGAGCTTCAGAGTTCCTCTGTGGAGATGGGAGAACCTTCCAGAAGAACAACCATCTTTGCAGCACTCCACCAATCAGGCCTTTATGGTGGAGTTGCCAGAAGGAAGACACTCCTCAGGAAAAAATGCACATGACAGCCTGCTTGGAGTTTGCCAAAAGGCACATAAAGGACTCTCGGTCCATGAGAAACAAGATTCTCTGGTCTGATGAAACCAAGATTTAACTCTTTGGTCTGAAAGCTAAGCGTCACGTCTGGAGGAAACCTGGCACCATCCCTACGGTGAAGCATGGTGGTGGCAGCATCATGCTGTGGGGATGTTTTTCAGTGGCAGGGACTGGGAGACTCGTTAGAATTGAGGGAAAGATGAACGGAGCAAAGAACAGAGAGATCCTTGATGAAAACCTGCTCCAGAGGGCACAGGACCTCAGACTAGGGTGAAGGTTCAACTTCCAACAGGACAATAACCTGAAGCACACAGCCAAGACAACGCAGGAGTGGCTTCGGGACAAGTCTCTGAATGTCCTTGGGGGTTCAAGACTGGACTTGATTGAAAATCTGTGGAGACAACTGAAAATAGCTGTACAGCGAGATTCCCCATCCAACCTGACAGAGCTTGAGAAGATCTGCAGAAAATAAAGGGAGAAACTCCCCAAATACAGGCGTGCCAAGCTTGTAGCATCACACCCAATAAGACTCAAGGCTGTAATCGCTGCCAAAGGTGCTGCAACAAAGTACTGAGTAAAGACTGAATAACTTTGTAAATGTCATATTTCATTTGTTATTTTTAATGCATTTGTAAAAAAAAAAACATTCCCCAAAAACATTTTTACTTTGTCATTATGGGGTATTGCGTGTAGAGTGATGAGGGGAAAAAATGATTTCATTCATTTTAGAATAAGGCTGTGATGTAACAAAATGCGGGAAAAGTCAAGGGGTCTGAATACTTTCCGGTTGCTCTGTACAGTATATGTATATATATATATTTTTTTTTTGGTTGCCTGGTTTGCATGTTATTTTGGCATTAATACATGTCACTTATCAATTTGATATGATATCAAATGACATATCTACTGTAGCTTTGATTGGATGGCTCATGTCAACATCATACTTTCTAAATCTTAGCTAGCAAGCTAGCAGTCATCATCATGAATCAAGTCGACAATCTACTGGCAAATAATTGTTTATCCTTGTCATATGAAGAGAAATAATGAAGATAAATTATAGATAAAACATATCGGTGCTCATCGGCCATTGGACATAAACATTACATAACAAGTTGGAAATTGCAAATTTAACAATGAGTAGTTTGGAAGGAATCAGTAGCTAACTGCAAGCATTGCAAAGCAACCACTAGCCTGCTATTCAGTGGAGTGGGTGTGTGGTGCCAAGTCTGAGTTTAAGGGTCTCTTTTCCAAGGTTAAAAGGATAAACATTCAACATTGGTCATGCTGTCAATCCAGCATGAATTCTGCCACACTTAAAACAACTGGAAACTCGGGAACTGGGTAATCTGGGCAAAACTGAGCTCCGACTCAGAAAATACATTTTGAACGGTCATCCAACTCGAAATTGTAAGTCGGGAACTCAGGACTCTTTCTAGATCTCCGACTTGAAGATCACTGACGTCATCATGATTCGACCATGTTTTTTTCAGAGTTCCCAGATGTCTTGAAAGCACCATAAATCCAGAGAATGCCAGACTTTGATGACAAAGTTTGATGAGATGGAACCTAGGAAGAAACCTAGAGAGGAACCAGGCTCTGAGGGGTGGCCAGTCCTCTTCTGGCGGTGCCAGGTGGAGATTATAACAGTACATGGCCAAGATGTTCAAACATTCATAGATGACCAGCAGGGTCAAATAATAATAATCACAGTGGTTGTAGAGTATGCAACAGGTCAGCACCTCAGGAGTAAAGGTCAGTTGGCTTTTCATAGTGGATCATTCAGAGGTAGAGACATCAGGTGTGGTAGAGAAAGAGAGTCGAAAACAGAAGGTCCAGGACAAGGTAGCACATCCGGTGAACAGGTCAGGGTTCCATTGCTGCAGGCAGAACAGTTGAAACTGGAGAAGCAGCACGACCAGGTGGACTGGGGGCAGCAAGGAGTCATCGGGTCAGGTAGACCTGAGGCATGGTCCTAGGGTTCAGGTCCTCCGAGAAGAGAGAAAGAGAGTAAGAGAGTTAGAGGGAGCATGCTTAAATTCACACAGGACACCGGATAAGACAAGGAGAAATACTCCAGATATAACAGACTGATCCTAGACCCAGACACATAAACTATTGCAACGTAAATACTGGAGGCTGAGACAGGAGGGGTTGGGAGACACTGTGGCCCCGTCCAACGATACCCCTGAATAGGGCCAAACAGGCAGAATATAATCCCACCCACTTTGTCAAAGCACAACCCCCACACCACTCAAACCACCAATGTACTACCCTGAGACAAGGCCGAGTATAGCCCACAAAGATCTTCCCCACGGCACGAAGGGGGGCGCCAACCCGGACAGGAAGATCACGTCAGTGACTCAACCCACTCAAGTGACGCACCCCTCCTAGGGACGGCATGGGAGAGCACCAGTAATCCAGTGACTCAGCCCTCATAATAGGGTTAGAGGCAGAAAATCCCAGTGGAGAGAGGTGAACCGGCCAGTCAGAGACAGCAAGGGCGGTTCGTCGTTCCAGCCTTTCCATTCACCTTCGGAACCCTGGGCCAGACTACACTCAATCATAGGACCTAATGAAGAGATGAGTCTTCAATAAAGACTTAAAGGTTGAGACAGAGTCTGCGTCTCTCACATGGATAGGCAGATCATTCCATAAAAATTGAGCTCTATAGGACAAATCCCTGCCTCCAGCTGTTTGCTTAGAAAATCTAGGGACAGTAAGGAGGCCTGCGTCTTGTGACCATAGCGTATGTGTAGGTATGTACGGCAGGACCAAATCAGAGAGATAGATAGGAGCAAGCCCATGTAATGCTTTGTAGGTTAGCAGTAAAACCTTGAAATCAGCCCTAGCCTTAACATGAAGCCAGTGTAGAGAGGCTAGCACTGGAGTAATATGATCACATTGTTTGGTTCTTGTCAAGATTCTAGCAACCATGTTTAGCACTAACTGAAGTTAATTTAGTACTTAATCCGTGTAGCCGGAAAGTAGAGCATTGCAGTAGTCTAATCTAGAAGTGACAAAAGCATGGATTTTTGCAATGTTTCGTAGATCGGAATAAAACAGTCTTGATATGTACTGAGGTCCCTCACAGTTTTATTTGAGACAACTGTACAACCATAAAGAATACTTGTCAGATCCAACAGAAGATCTCTTTGTTTCTTGGGACCTAAAACTAGCATCTCTGTTTTGTTCGAGTTTAAAAGTAAAACATTTTCCGCCATCCACTTCCTTATGTCTGAAACCCAGGCTTCAAGGGAGGGCAATTTTGGGGCTTCACCATGTTTCATCAAAATATACAGCTGTGTAGCGTAGCAGTGAAAGCTGTGTATAGCAGTGAAAGTTAACATTATGTTTCTGAATGACATCACCAAGAGGTAAAATTTATAGAGACAAACTGATATCTTTCCAACAGATAAGATCTAAACCAGGCCAGAACTTGTCCGTGTAGACCAATTTGGGTTTCCAATCTCTCCAAAATGAATGTGGTGATCGATGATATCAAAAGCAGCACTAAGTTCTAGGACCACGAGGACAGATAGAGCCTTGGTCTGACGCCATTAAAATAGTATTTACCACCTTCACGAGTGCAGTCTCAGTGCTATGATGGGGTCTAAAACCAGACTGAAGCGTTTCTGGTGCACAGACTTGGTGGTGCACATGTCGCCTGTAACCTGACTTGGTGTGCAGGGAGAATACTGTAAGAATGGCCCAAGTTCTGAATTCTGTCGCTGTACATTTCAAAAGTGCTGAACAAATAGTTATATTGACTATGTCCGTCCTATCTCATTCATTAATGTCTTAATGGAAATTACGGATTGCCTTTTGTCTGCTTGTCGTCCCCTTATGCCATAGTTTGTACGTTTCAATTGTCAGTAGAAACCGCATTTGTTTAAGCAAGTCAGCCATATCAGCTAAGGCAGTAAATGAGGCTGAATGAACTGTTTCACTGCCAGACAAGGCTCCGCTGATAGTCAGGTGCAGCAGTGGTACGCTGTTGGGACTGCTGATGGGACAGCTTTATGTAGGCCCTAACAGTTTGTGGGCGCGATTAGTCACCGTTGTAGTGACATTAATGTATTGTTTAGTGTTGTGTTATGTTGTGTGGTGGCTTGCTGGCATGCATAACAAATGTAAGATTTACATGTTAAAATCACCAGTGAGTATGCGTGACACACACACACACACACACACAAAGCAGAAACCTCATAAAGTAAAGCAAGTTATTCTAGAACCTCTTTAGTTCAATAGAAGTCTTAACTGGTGTGAAACCCACTGTTCCTCCGTCAGAGGCTCTGTCAACGACACTATCAAAGACAGGAAATGGGGGAGTGTGTGAGTGTTTTACCATCACTACATTCAGATGCCCACTGCTTATTTGCTACACTCATTCAGACCGCTAAAGGTCAAGCAAGAATAAAAACAACGAGTTTTACAGTGGGACTTCCACAGTGTTACAGTGTTACGGTGCAGTCGGGTCCCTTGGTCTCTCCCGCTTTCATCTCCAGGACCACCAGAACAATCAACCTTCCTCCACTTCCTCAGACCAAAGTCTACAATGTTGATTCAGCCTCTCTATAGTTATGGGACAGCAGACGGGAGACATCTGCGTCCCACATAGCACCCTATTCTCTATTTAGTGCCCTTCTTTTGAGAACCTCCTTACCTCTGGCCTCAAAGTGCCCTACATTTGGGCTTACTGTCATGAAAGGCACTTTGAGGCCAGAGGCATGGAGCCCATTGAAACTAATGCCACCTCAATTTGATGCCTTTTTAGGATGAAAATGTTAAATATAGGGCCTCCCGAGTGGGGCAGTGGTCTAAGTCACGCTTCAACATCTGGCAGTCTGGCGGACTAATCTGGGTTTGGCGGATGCTAGGAGAAAGCTACCTGCCGCAATGTATAGTGCCAACTGTAAAGTTTGGCGGAGGAGGAATAATTGTCAGGGGCTGTTTTTCATGGTTCGGGCTAGGGCCCTTAGTTCCAGTGAAGGGAAATCTTGACACTACAGCATACAATGACATTCCAGATGATTCTGTGCTTCCAACTCTGTGGCAACAGTTTGGGGAAGGCCCTTTCCTGTTTCAGCATGGCAATGCCCCCCCTTGCACAAAGCAAGGTCCGTACATCAATGGTTTGTCAAGATCGGTGTGGAAGAACTTGGCTGACCTGCACAGAGCCCTGACCTCAACTCCATCAAACACCTTTGGGTTGAATTGGAACTCCGACTGCAAGCCAGGCCTAATCGCCCAGCATCAATGCTCGACCTTACTAATGCACTTGTGGATGAATGGAAGCAAGTCCCCGCAGCAATGTTCCAACATCTAGTGGAAAGCCTTCCCAGAAGAGTGGAGGCTGTTATAGCAGCAAAAGGGGGACCAACTCCATATTAATGTCCATGATTTTGGAGTGAGATGTTTGATGAGCAGGTGTCCACATACTTTTGGTCATACAGTGTATCTTTTAACGAGAGTCAATCTTGACGTCTGTCTGCACTGAGAAATTCCGTGACATCACAGACCCTCCCTCTTGTCTCGTGTTTTCTGGCCTCCCTCCGTCTGTCCTCTGTTTCTTTCCTCTGCCAGCTTCTCTCCTCCGCTCTGTCCCTTCCTCCCTCACTCTCTCCTTCCTTCCGTTGTGTTATGAGTCGGAACAGGACCTTGGCAGGGAGAATTTGGTAACACGAGCACAGTTGGTTGGGAGAGAGGGAGAGAGAGAGAGAAAGAGTGGGCAGAGAGAAGTCAACGAGTCGTTCTGAGCTGCGTCATACTTCACCAGAAAACCACACACAACAGTGGGCAAAGTCAGTGTTACAGCCAGCCAGTGTTACAGCCAGTCAGTGTTACAGCCAGTCAGAGTGTTACAGCCAGTCAGAGTGTTACAGCCAGCCAGAGTGTTACAGCCAGTTAGAGTGTTACAGCCAGTCAGAGTGTTACAGCCTGTCAGAGTGTTATAGTCTCTGTATCATAATCAGAGTGTTACAGCCAGTCAGAGTTTTACAGTCAGTCAGAGTGTCACAGTCTCTATTATAATCAGAGTGTTACAACCAGTCAGAGTGTTACAGCCAGCCAGAGTGTTACAGCCAGTCAGAGTGTTACAGCCAGTCAGAGTGTTACAGCCAGTCAGAGTGTTACAGCCTGTCAGAGTGTTATAGTCTCTGTATCATAATCAGAGTGTTACAGCCAGTCAGAGTTTTACAGCCAGTCAGAGTGTTACAGTCTCTATTATAATCAGAGTGTTACAACCAGTCAGAGTGTAACAGTCTCTATTATAATCAGAGCGTTACAGCCAGTCAGAGTGTTACCGTCTCTGTATTATAATCAGAGTGTTACAGCCAGTCAGAGTGTTACAGCCAGTCAGAGTGTTATAGCCAGTCAGAGTGTTACAGCCAGTCAGTGTTACAGCCAGCCAGTGTTACAGCCAGTCAGAGTGTTATAGTCTCTGTTTTATAATCAGAGTGTTACAGCCAGTCAGAGTGTTATAGTCTCTGTTTTATAATCAGAGTGTTACAGCCAGTCAGTGTTACAGTCTCTGTATTATAATCAGAGTGTTACAGCCAGTCAGAGTGTTACCGTCTCTGTATTAATATCAGAGTGTTACAGCCAGTCAGAGTGTTACAGCCAGCCAGTGTTACAGCCAGTCAGAGTGTTATAGTCTCTGTTTTATAATCAGAGTGTTACAGCCAGTCAGTGTTACAGTCTCTGTATTATAATCAGAGTGTTACAGCCAGTCAGAGTGTTACAGCCAGTCAGAGTGTTACAGCCAGTCAGAGTGTTACAGCCAGTCAGTGTTACAGCCAGCCAGTGTTACAGCCAGTCAGAGTGTTATAGTCTCTGTTTTATAATCAGAGTGTTACAGCCAGTCAGTGTTACAGTCTCTGTATTATAATCAGAGTGTAAGAGGAAGTTGGTTCACACAGAAAACCATTAGAAAACCACAATGGTTCTCTGGTTCTCTGGAATACCATGAAACGTGTGTTGTCTCAACCTACCTACACAGATCATATTCTTCCTTTTCAGATCCTTTTTGTCACGCCCTGATCTGTTTCACATGTCCTTGTGCTTGTCTCCACCCCCTCCAGGTGTCACCCATCTTCCCCACTTATCCCTTGGGTATTTATACCTGTGTTATCTGTCTGTCTCTGCCAGTTCATCTTGTTTGTTCAAGTCAACCAGCGTTTTGTCTCAGCTCCTTCTTTTCCCCAGTCTCTTTTTTTCTTGTCCTCCTGGTTTTGACCCCTGCCTGTCCTGACTCTGAGCCTGCCTGCCGTCCTGTGCCTTTGCCCCTACTCTGGAATACCGACCTCTGCCTGACCTGACCCTGGGCCTGCCTGCCGTCCTGTACCTTGGCCTCACTACTCTGAATTATCAACCCCTGCCTGCCTTGACCTGTCGTTTGCCTGCACCTGTCGTTGCAACAAACATTGTTACTTCAACACAGTCTGCACTTGGGTCGTACCTGAAAGCTGATCGTACGAACTGGCCATGACTGATCCAGAAGACTTGGACCAGCACCACAATGCCAGGAGTTGCTTCGACATGAGGAGTTGCTTCATAGTCTGATGGAAGGGTTCCAGGATGTGGCCGAACGTCACAACCTAGTATTGGATGCTTTGCGGAAGCAATTCCATGGGTTGCCTACTAGGCAGCCTACCTTAACGGTAACCTCCCAGCCCCTCAGTAACCCGGCTGGTAGCAGCGCTGTCACCCCGGTTTCCCAGGAACCCCAGCCGGGCCTTTCTCTCCCAGTACTCCCTCGTTTTTGAGCTGCAGCCTTCTTCGTTCCCCTCTGACCGCTCGAAGATAGCGTACATTATATCACTGATGTCCGAAAGAACACTTGCCTGAGCCACGGCGGTGTGGAAGCAACAATCCGCCATCTGCCTCAGTCTGGAGTTATTCGTGGTGGAGGTGTCCGGGAGAGAGGCTGCCCAGAAGTTACTCCAGCTTCGGCAGGACTCCCTCAGTGTGGCAGACTATGAACCCAGAAGTTACTCCAGCTTCGACAGGACTCCCTCAGTGTGGGATCCCACCTTGCATCTGATGAACTCCGGAAGTCCCCGGCGTCTTCGTCCCTGAGAGGATCTGAGTTTAGCCGAGTTCCTCCAAGAGCCTCTGAAGACTGCTTATTTGCCACTTCCCTAGCAGATGCAGCTCGGCAGGGCTAGGCTGTCTCCAGCCAAACACGTACGCAGACTTAACAGCCAGAGTTGTCTGTATTGCGATACTGCCGGTCATTATGTGTCACCTGTCCCTTCAAGAGAAATAGCTCATGGGTAGGAATGAGTACTCTGGAGGGTCTTAAGGTTAATGTTGCTTCTCCCCCTACTCTCCCCCCTCTCCATGCCACCCTGCTGTGGGGCGACCAGTCCAAGTCTCCCCAGATACTCATCGACTCGGGGGCCGATATGAGCCTTATGGATGTTACCCTGGCATCTGAGCTGGGCATTCCCACTCAACCCCTCTTCATTCCCACGGATGTTAGAGCGCTGGATGGGCGATCTATAGGCCGGGTCACCCACCATACCTCCCCACCATCAACCTATGAGTGTCGGGGAACCACATCGAGAGGTTCCTGTGGTATTGGGATTATAGACACATACACACACACACACACACACACACACACACACACACACACACAAACACACACACACACACGCGCACACACACACAGACAGACACACACACACACACACACACACACACACAGACAACAAACACTGGCAACACTTGGACGACCATGAACTCCCATCAAAAGAAAATGCCTTTCTTACACAAACGGAGAGATTGTTTGTTGTTTTGGCGTTTCCCTTCCATGAGAGTTAGTTTTCTTCTGTCTCTGTCACAACTATTCTGGCCTGTTTCCTTAGAAGGTGGGGTTTCAGTAACGTTAAACACTCTGAAAAAAAAAACATTTTAAATCATGTAAAAATAAAAGGAAGAAGGAAGACAGAATGAAAAGAGGGACTGGGGGATGTATCCTCCGTCTGTGAGAATGAGTGGAGATGTTAACGTATGTTATTATTGTGAGAATGAGTGGAGATGTTAACATATGTTATTATTGTGAGAATGAGTGCAGATGTTGTTAACGTATGTTTTATTATTGTGAGAATGAGTGGAGATGTTAACGTATGTTATTATTGTGAGAATGAGTGGAGATGTTGTTAACGTATGTTATTATTGTGAGAATGAGTGGAGATGTTAACGTATGTTATTATTGTGAGAATGAGTGGAGATGTTGTTAACATATGTTATTATTGTGAGAATGAGTGGAGATGTTAACATATGTTATTATTGTGAAAATGAGTGGAGATGTTAAAATATGTTATTATTGTGAGAATGAGTGGAGATGTTAACATATGTTATTATTGTGAGAATGAGTGGAGATGTTGTTAACGTATGTTTTATTATTGTGAGAATGAGTGGAGATGTTAAAATATGTTACTATTGTGAGAATGAGTGGAGATGTTAAAGTATGTTATTATTGTGAGAATGAGTGGAGATGTTGTTAACGTATGTTTTATTATTGTGAGAATGAGTGGAGATGTTAAAATATGTTATTATTGTGAGAATGAGTGGAGATGTTAAAATATGTTATTATTGTGAGAATGAGTGGAGATGTTAAAATATGTTATTATTGTGAGAATGAGTGGAGATGTTAAAATATGTTATTATTGTGAGAATGAGTGGAGATGTTAACATATGTTATTATTGTGAGAATGAGTGGAGATGTTAACGTATGTTATTATTGTGAGAATGAGTGGAGATGTTAACATATGTTATTATTGTGAGAATGAGTGCAGATGTTGTTAACGTATGTTGTTATTGCGAGAATGAGTGGAGATGTTAAAATATGTTATTATTGTGAGAATGAGTGCAGATGTTGTTAACGTATGTTGTTATTGCGAGAATGAGTGGAGATGTTAAAATATGTTATTATTGTGAGAATGAGTGGAGATGTTAAAATATGTTATTATTGTGAGAATGAGTGGAGATGTTAACATATGTTATTATTGTGAGAATGAGTGGAG
Source organism: Oncorhynchus mykiss (assembly GCF_013265735.2). Lineage (NCBI taxonomy): Eukaryota > Metazoa > Chordata > Actinopteri > Salmoniformes > Salmonidae > Oncorhynchus > Oncorhynchus mykiss. Next base: position 29,804,092 of record NC_048578.1, on the reverse strand, counting down.
ATGTTAACGTATGTTATTATTGTGAGAATGAGTGCAAATGTTGTTAACGTATGTTATTATTGTGAGAATGAGTGGAGATGTTAAAATATGTTATTATTGTGAGAATGAGTGGAGATGTTAACGTATGTTTTATTATTGTGAGAATGAGTGGAGATGTTAACATATGTTATTATTGTGAGAATGAGTGGAGACGTTAAAATATGTTATTATTGTGAGAATGAGTGGAGATGTTAACATATGTTATTATTGTGAGAATGAGTGGAGATGTTAACGTATGTTATTATTGTGAGAATGAGTGGAGATGTTAACGTATGTTATTATTGTGAGAATGAGTGGAGATGTTAAAATATGTTATTATTGTGAGAATGAGTGGAGATGTTAACATATGTTATTATTGTGAGAATGAGTGGAGATGTTAACGTATGTTATTATTGTGAGAATGAGTGGAGATGTTGTTAACATATGTTATTATTGTGAGAATGAGTGGAGATGTTAACATATGTTATTATTGTGAGAATGAGTGGAGATGTTAACGTATGTTTTATTATTGTGAGAATGAGTGGAGATGTTAACATATGTTATTATTGTGAGAATGAGTGCAGATGTTGTTAACGTATGTTATTATTGTGAGAATGAGTGGAGATGTTAACGTATGTTTTATTATTGTGAGAATGAGTGGAGATGTTAACGTATGTTTTATTATTGTGAGAATGAGTGCAGATGTTAACATATGTTATTATTGTGAGAATGAGTGGAGATGTTAACGTATGTTTTATTATTGTGAGAATGAGTGGAGATGTTAACATATGTTATTATTGTGAGAATGAGTGGAGATGTTAACATATGTTATTATTGTGAGAATGAGTGGAGATGTTAACATATGTTATTATTGTGAGAATGAGTGGAGATGTTAACATATGTTATTATTGTGAGAATGAGTGCAGATGTTGTTAACATATGTTATTATTGTGAGAATGAGTGGAGATGTTAACGTATGTTTTATTATTGTGAGAATGAGTGCAGATGTTAAAATATGTTATTATTGTGAGAATGAGTGGAGATGTTAACATATGTTATTATTGTGAGAATGAGTGGAGATGTTAACATATGTTATTATTGTGAGAATGAGTGGAGATGTTAACATATGTTATTATTGTGAGAATGAGTGGAGATGTTAACATATGTTATTATTGTGAGAATGAGTGCAGATGTTGTTAACGTATGTTGTTATTGTGAGAATGAGTGGAGATGTTAAAATATGTTATTATTGTGAGAATGAGTGGAGATGTTAAAATATGTTATTATTGTGAGAATGAGTGGAGATGTTGTTAACGTATGTTATTATTGTGAGAATGAGTGGAGATGTTAAAATATGTTATTATTGTGAGAATGAGTGGAGATGTTAACATATGTTATTATTGTGAGAATGAGTGGAGATGTTAACGTATGTTATTATTGTGAGAATGAGTGGAGATGTTAATGTATGTTATTATTGTGAGAATGAGTGGAGATGTTAACATATGTTATTATTGTGAGAATGAGTGGAGATGTTAACATATGTTATTATTGTGAGAATGAGTGGAGATGTTAACGTATGTTTTATTATTGTGAGAATGAGTGGAGATGTTAACATATGTTATTATTGTGAGAATGAGTGGAGATGTTGTTAACGTATGTTATTATTGTGAGAATGAGTGGAGATGTTAACGTATGTTATTATTGTGAGAATGAGTGGAGATGTTAACGTATGTTATTATTGTGAGAATGAGTGGAGATGTTAACATATGTTATTATTGTGAGAATGAGTGGAGATGTTAAAATATGTTATTATTGTGAGAATGAGTGGAGATGTTAACATATGTTATTATTGTGAGAATGAGTGGAGATGTTAACGTATGTTTTATTATTGTGAGAATGAGTGGAAATGTTGTTAACATATGTTATTATTGTGAGAATGAGTGCAGATGTTGTTAACGTATGTTTTATTATTGTGAGAATGAGTGGAGATGTTAACATATGTTATTATTGTGAGAATGAGTGGAGATGTTAACATATGTTATTATTGTGAGAATGAGTGATGTTAACATATGTTATTATTGTGAGAATGAGTGGAGATGTTAACGTATGTTATTATTGTGAGAATCAGTGGAGATGTTAACATATGTTATTATTGTGAGAATGAGTGGAGATGTTAAAATATGTTATTATTGTGAGAATCAGTGGAGATGTTAACATATGTTATTATTGTGAGAATGAGTGGAGATGTTAACGTATGTTTTATTATTGTGAGAATGAGTGGAAATGTTGTTAACATATGTTATTATTGTGAGAATGAGTGCAGATGTTGTTAACGTATGTTTTATTATTGTGAGAATGAGTGGAGATGTTAACGTATGTTATTATTGTGAGAATGAGTGCAGATGTTGTTAACGTATGTTATTATTGTGAGAATGAGTGGAGATGTTAACATATGTTATTATTGTGAGAATGAGTGGAGATGTTAACGTATGTTATTATTGTGAGAATGAGTGCAGATGTTGTTAACGTATGTTATTATTGTGAGAATGAGTGGAGATGTTAAAATATGTTATTATTGTGAGAATGAGTGGAGATGTTAACATATGTTATTATTGTGAGAATGAGTGGAGATGTTAACATATGTTATTATTGTGAGAATGAGTGGAGATGTTAACATATGTTATTATTGTGAGAATGAGTGGAGATGTTAACATATGTTATTATTGTGAGAATGAGTGGAGATGTTGTTAACATTAACAAAGCAAGTGAAGTAGATAATATATAAAGTAAAATAAATTATAAAAGTGAACAGTAAACATTACACATACAGAAGTTTCAAAAGAATAAAGACATTACAAATGTCATATTACGTATATATACAGTTTTGTAACGATGTACAAATGGTTAAAGTACAAAAGGGAAAATAAATAAGCATAAATATAGGTTGTATTTACAATGGTGTTGGTTCTTCACTGGTTGCCCTTTTCTTGTGGCAACAGGTCACAAATCTTGCTGCTGTGATGTCACACTGTGGTATTTCACCCAGTAGATATGGGAGTTTATCAAAATTGGGTTTGCTATAGAAGTTTTTGTGGATCTGTGTAATCTGAGGGAAATATGTATCTATAATATGGTCATACATTTGGCAGGAGGTTAGGAAGTGCAGCTCAGTTTCCACCTAATTTTGTGGGCAGTGTGGACATAGCCTGTCTTCTCCTGAGAGCCAGGTCTGCCTACAGCAGTCTTTCTCAATAGCATGGCTATGCTCACTGAGTCTGTACATAGTCAAAGCTTTCCTTAATTTTGGGTCAGTCACAGTGGTCAGGTATTCTGCCACTGTGTATTCTCTGTTTAGGGCCAAATAGCATTCTAGTTTGCTCTGTTTTTTAGTTAATTCTTTCCAATGTGTCAAGTAATTATCTTTTTGTTTTCTCGTGATTTGGTTGGGTCTAATTGTGTTGCTGTCCTGGGGCTCTGTGGGGTCTGTTTGTGTTTGTGAACAGAGCCCCAGGACCAGCTTGCTTAGGGGACTCTTCTCCAGGTTCATCTCTCTGTAGGTGATGGCTTTGTTATGGAAGGTTTAGGAATCGCTTCCTTTTAGGTGGTTGTAGAATTGAACGTCTCTTTTCTGGATTTTGATAATTAGTGGGTATCGGCCTAATTCTGCTCTGCATGCATTATTTGGTGTTTTACGTTGTACACAGAGGATATTTTTGCAGAAGTCTCAATTTGGTGTTTGGTCTCTCTCTCTCTCTCTCTCTCTCTCTCTCTCTCTCTCTCTCTCTCTCTCTCTCTCTCTCTCTCTCTCTCTCTCTCTCTCTCTCTCTCTCTCTCTCTCTCTCTCTCTCTCTCTCTCTCTCTCTCTCTCTCTCAGATTGGCACACTAGCAGTTGAATGTTACAAGACAGAGTGGGAAGGGGAGAGAGGAGGAGACGGACAGAAGAAGAAAAAGAAAGGGATGGAAATAGAAGGGCGGAGGGAGTGGAGACAGAAGGACAGAGGGAGTGGAGACAGAAGGACAGAGGGAGTGGAGACAGAAGGACAGAAGGAGTGGAGACAGAAGGACAGAAGGAGTGGAGACAGAAGGACAGAGGGAGTGGAGACAGATACACAGAGGGAGTGGAGACAGAAGGACAGAGGGAGTGGAGACAGATACACAGAGGGAGTGGAGACAGAAGGACAGAGGGAGTGGAGACGAAAGGACAGAGGGAGTGGAGACAGAAGGACAGAGGGAGTGGAGACAGAAGGACAGAGGGAGTGGAGACAGAAGGACAGAAGGAGTGGAGACAGAAGGACAGAAGGAGTGGAGACAGAAGGACAGAGGGAGTGGAGACAGATACACAGAGGGAGTGGAGACAGAAGGACAGAGGGAGTGGAGACAGATACACAGAGGGAGTGGAGACAGAAGGACAGAGGGAGTGGAGACGAAAGGACAGAGGGAGTGGAGACAGAAGGACAGAGGGAGTGGAGACAGAAGAACAGAGGGAGTGGAGACAGAAGGACAGAGGGAGTAGAGACAGAACAACAGAAAGACAGAGTGAGTGGAGACGAAAGGACAGAGGGAGTGGAGACAGAAGGACAGAGGGAGTGGAGACAGAAGAACAGAAGGACAGAGGGAGTGGAGACAGAAGAACAGAAGGACAGAGGGAGTGGAGACGAAAGGACAGAGGGAGTGGAGACAGATACACAGAGGGAGTGGAGACGAAAGGATAGAGGCAGTGGAGACAGAAGGACAGAAGGAGTGGAGACAGAAGGACAGAAGGAGTGGAGACAGAAGGACAGAGGGAGTGGAGACAGAAGGACAGAGGGAGTGGAGACAGAAGGACAGAAAGAGTGGAGACAGAAGGACAGAGGGTGTGGAGACAGAAGGACAGAGGGAGTGGAGACAGAAGGACAGAGGGTGTGGAGACAGAAGGACAGAGGGAGTGGAGACAGAAGGACAGAGGGAGTGGAGACAGATACACAGAGGGAGTGGAGACAGAAGGACAGAGGGAGTGGAGACAGATACACAGAGGGAGTGGAGACAGCAGGACAGAGGGAGTGGAGACAGAAGGACAGAGGGTGTGGAGACAGAAGGACAGAGGGAGTGGAGACAGCAGGACAGAGGGAGTGGAGACAGAAGGACAGAGGGTGTGGAGACAGAAGGACAGAGGGAGTGGAGACAGAAGGACAGAGGGAGTGGAGACAGAAGGACAGAGGGAGTGGAGACAGAAGGACAGAGGGAGTGGAGACGAAAGGACAGAGGGAGTGGAGACAGAAGATCAGAGGGAGTGGAGACAGAAGGACAGAGGGAGTGGAGACAGAAGAACAGAAGGACAGAGGGAGTGGAGAGGAAAGGACAGAGGGAGTGGAGACAGAAGGACAGAGGGAGTGGAGACAGAAAAACAGAAGGACAGAGGGAGTGGAGACAGAAGAACAGAAGGATAGAGGGAGTGGAGACGAAAGGACAGAGGGAGTGGAGACAAAAGGATAGAGGGAGTGGAGACGAATGGACAGAGGGAGTGGAGACAGCTACACAGAGGGAGTGGAGACAGAAGGACAGAGGGAGTGGAGACAGAAGGACAGAGGGAGTGGAGACAGAAAAACAGAAGGACAGAGGGAGTGGAGACAGAAGAACAGAAGGACAGAGGGAGTGGAGACGAAAGGACAGAGGGAGTGGAGACAAAAGGACAGAGGGAGTGGAGACAGCTACACAGAGGGAGTGGAGACGAAAGGATAGAGTGAGTGGAGACGAATGGACAGAGGGAGTGGAGACCGATACACAGAGGGAGTGGAGACAGAAGGACAGAGGGAGTGGAGACAGAAGGACAGAGGGAGTGGAGACAGAAGGACAGAGGGAGTGGAGACAGAAGGACAGAGGGAGTGGAGACAGATACACAGAGGGAGTGGAGACAGAAGGACAGAGGGAGTGGAGACAGAAGGACAGAGGGAGTGGAGACAGAAGGACAGAGGGAGTGGAGACAGAAGGACAGAGGGAGTGGAGACGAAAGGACAGAGGGAGTGGAGACAGAAGGACAGAGGAAGTGGAGACAGAAGAACAGAAGGACAGAGGGAGTGGAGACAGATACACAGAGGGAGTGGAGATGAAAGGATAGAGGGAGTGGAGATGAAAGGACAGAGGGAGTGGAGACAAAAGGACAGAGGGAGTGGAGACAGATACACAGAGGGAGTGGAGATGAAAGGATAGAGGGAGTGGAGACGAAAGGACAGTGGAAGTGGAGACAGAAGGACAGAGGGAGTGGAGACAGAAGGACAGAGGGAGTGGAGACAGAAGGACAGAGGGAGTGGAGACAAAGGATGACTCTTTGGGAAAATGTGCTCCATGTTGAGAGGGCACAACAGTTAGTTCATGGTTGGCATAAGCTCACAATGGCTGAAAGGGGTACAATGGTCTTGACAGCAAACTATTTTTACCAGCCTGAAACAAACAGGATATCCGTAGTGATAAGAGAACTGTCATGGAGAACAAACCAGATTAGTGTGTTGTGTGAATGTCTGGAGGAGTTGGATTACAGACTATGTTACTGTAGGCGTCCACTAGGAATATAGTGGGAAATACGGAAACGTGTGTGAGTGTGTGTGTGTGTGTGTGTGTGTGCGCGCGCGTGCGCGTGCGTGTGCGTGTGTGTGTGTGTGTGTGTACAATGATATGTTCATTCCTAGTCAGGGTTTGGAAGGTATCAAAAGGGGATGGTGACAGTGGAATTACTCCCTGGTTTCCATAGAACAGAATACTCCCTGTTTCTCCTTCTCTCACCCTCCACTGGCCTTACTGAATTATCTTCCTGACTTCTTATCTCTATATATGTGCATTTAATGAAGCGATGTACACACACACACCACACCACTTAAACACACACACACACGCTTGAGGAATTTGAGAATTGGAGATCGGCCAAAAGCACTCTACGGTGCCCCACTGCTCTACGACTGGAGGATCAACTACCCTACAGAGGCATGAACCATAGGAGAAGAACGGACATTCCATAGAACCATAGAAGAAGAACAGACATTCCATAGAACCATAGAAGAACGGACATTCCATAGAACCATAGAAGAAGAACAGACATTCCATAGAACCATAGAAGAACGGACATTCCATAGAACCATAGAAGAACGGACATTACATAGAACCATAGAAGAACAGGCATTCCACAGAACCATAGAAGAAGAAACAAGCATTCTATTAAACCATTGCCCCAGACAAAGCATTCCAATTCTAAGCAACTTGTTGTGGCAGCATTCCAATTCAAAGCAACATTTTATTGGGTGCTGGAAAGGGGATCTCCTTATTAGCCATTCCATTCAGTGTGTGGTGGTGATGATGTCATCTCCGTCAACCCTTGGACTGGCTGTTTGATGTTGGATGTGAGGTCTATTGGTTTAGGAGGGAGTTGCAGACCCAACTGGAATGGAGAGATCGATTGGAGAGGAGAGGCGAGGAGAGAAGAGGCGAGGAGAGGAGGAGAGGGGAGAGGAGAGGAGAGGAGAGGAGAGGAGAGGAGAGGAGAGGAGAGGAGAGGAGAGGAGAGGAGAGGAGAGGAGAGGAGATGAGAGGAGAGGAGAGGAGAGTACATGCATTGCTCTGGAGATTAACTAGCCCACACAGTAATGTAAATTATATTATATTAACCACACCCTACAGTAAAAAAGTTTATATTATCTTAACAAACCCCTACATTAAATTAGATTAGAAAAACAAGCCCCTACAGTAAATTATGTTATGTTAACAAGCCCCTACAGTAAATTAGATTAACAAGCCCCTACAGTAAATTATATTATGTTAACAAGCCCCTACAGTAAATTAGATTAACAAGCCCCTACAGTAAATTATATTATGTTAACAAGCCTCTACAGTAAATTAGATGAACAAGCCTCTACAGTAAATTAGATTAACAAGCCCCTGCAGTAAATTATATTATGTTAACAAGCCCCTACAGTAAATTAGATTAACAAGCCCCTACAGTAAATTATATTATGTTAACAAGCCTCTACAGTAAATTAGATTAACAAGCCCCTACAGTAAATTATATTATGTTAACAAGCCTCTACAGTAAATTAGATTAACAAGCCCATACAGTAAATTATATTAACAAGCACCTACAGTAAATTATATTAACAAGCCCCTACAGTAAATTATATTAACAAGCACCTACAGTAAATTATATTAACAAGCCCCTACAGTAAATTATATTATATTAACCAGCCCCTACAGTAAATTAGATTATATTAACAAGCCCCTACAGTAAATTAGATTATATTAACAAGCCTCTACAGTAAATTAGATTAACAAACCCCTACAGTAAATTAGATTAACAAGCCCCTACAGTAAATTATATTATATTAACCAGCCCCTACAGTAAATTAGATTAACAAGCCCCTACAGTAAATTATATTATGTTAACAAGCCTCTACAGTAAATTAGATTAACAAGCCCCTACAGTAAATTATATTATGTTAACAAGCCTCTACAGTAAATTAGATTAACAAGCCCATACAGTAAATTAGATTAACAAACCCATACAGTAAATTAGATTATGTTAACAAGCCTCTACAGTAAATTAGATTAACAAACCCATACAGTAAATTAGATTATGTTAACAAGCCCCTACAGTAAATTAGATTATGTTAACAAGCCCCTACAGTAAATTAGATTAACAAACCCATACAGTAAATTAGATTATGTTAACAAGCCTCTACAGTAAATTAGATTAACAAGCCTCTACAGTAAATTAGATTAACAAGCCCCTACAGTAAATTAGATTATGTTAACAAGCCTCTACAGTAAATTAGATTATGTTAACAAGCCTCTACAGTAAATTAGATTAACAAGCCCCTACAGTAAATTATATTATGTTAACAAGCCTCTACAGTAAATTAGATTAACAAGCCTCTACAGTAAATTAGATTAACAAGCCCCTACAGTAAATTATATTATGTTAACAAGCCTCTACAGTAAATTAGATTAACAAACCCCTACAGTAAATTATATTATGTTAACAAGCCTCTACAGTAAATTAGATTAACAAGCCTCTACAGTAAATTAGATTAACAAACCCCTACAGTAAATTATATTATGTTAACAAGCCTCTACAGTAAATTAGATTAACAAGCCCCTACAGTAAATTATATTATGTTAACAAGCCTCTACAGTAAATTAGATTAACAAACCCCTACAGTAAATTATATTATATTAACAAGCCCCTACAGTAAATTAGATTAACAAGCCCCTACAGTAAATTATATTATGTTAACAAGCCTCTACAGTAAATTAGATTAACAAGCCTCTACAGTAAATTAGATTAACAAGCCCCTACAGTAAATTAGATTAACAAGCCCACACAGTAAATTATATTAACAAGCCCCTACAGTAAATTATATTATGTTAACAAGCCTCTACAGTAAATTAGATTAACAAACCCCTACAGTAAATTATATTAACAAGCCCCTACAGTAAATTATATTATGTTAACAAGCCTCTACAGTAAATTAGATTAACAAACCCCTACAGTAAATTATATTATATTAACCAGCCCCTACAGTAAATTATAATATATTATATAAACAAGCCTCCACAGTTAATTACAGTATTTTCTATTAAAATGCCCCTACAATACATTTGATTACATTAACAAGCGCATACAGCAAATTTGATTAGAAAAACAAGCCCCAACAGTATATTATGTTATATTAACAAGCCCCTACACTGAATTATATTATATTAACCATCCCCTAAAGTCATTTATATTATATTAACAAGCCCCTACAGTAAATTGTATTATATTAACAAGACCCTACAGTAAATTATATTATATTAAGGATCCGCCCCTTTTTTTTAAAAAAAGCAAGGATATGCTTGCGGAATTGTGAAAGGGATGTAGAAGAATGTAATACAATATATCTGGTAAAAGGTAATACAAAGAATATTTTAAAAACTATCTTTTGTATATTTTTGTACCATCATCTTTGAAATGCATGAGAAAGGCCATAATGTATTATTCCAGCCCAGGTGCAATTTAGATTTTGGCCATTAGATGGCGGCAGTGTTTGTGCAAAGTTTGAGGCTGACCCATTGCTTTTCTGTTCAAACTTTGTATCAAGACTGCCCAAACGTGCCTAATTTGTTTCTAAATCACTTTTCATGTTCAAAATTGTGCACTTTCCTCAAACAATAGCATGGTGTACTTTCACTGTGATTGCTACTGTAATTTGGACGGTGCAGATAGATTAACAATAATTTAAACTTTCTGCCATTATCAGCTACGTCTATGTCCTGGGAAATTATATGAACCAGTCCCTACAGTAAATTACATTATATTATATTAAAAGGCCCCTACAGTAAAATAAATTATATTATATTAACTAGCACCTACGGTAAATAAAATAATATTATACTAAACAGTCACTACAGCAAATGTAATTATATTATATAAACAATCCCTTACTGTAAATATATATTATATTATATTAACAAGCCCCTACAGTAAATTATATTATATTAACAAGACCCTACAGTAATTAAATTACATTATGTTAACAAGCTCCCACAGTAAATTATATTATATTATATTATATTTACAAGTCCCTACAGTAAATTGAATTATATTAATAAGCTCTTTGAGTAATATAATTATATTATATTAACGAGCACCTACAAAAAAATAAATTATATTATATTAACAAGCCACAGTAGTAAATTATATTAGATATACATTAACAAGTTCCCAAAGTAAATTAAATTATAATATATTAACCAGTCCCTACAGTAAATGAAAGTAAATTATATTAAACAGTCCCTATGGTAAATTAAATTATATTATATTATATTACAGGCCCCTACAGTAAATTAAATTATATTATAAACTAGCACCTACAGTAAATTAAATTATATTAACAAACCCCTACAGTAAATTATATTATATTATATTAACCAGGCCCTACAGTAAATTAAATTATATTAACAAGCCCCTACAGTAAATTAAATTATATCAACAAGCCCCTACAGTAAGTTATATTATATTAACAAGCCCCTACAGTAAATTATATTATATTAACAAGCCCCTACAGTAAGTTATATTATATTAACAAGCCCCTACAGTAAGTTATATTATATTAACAAGCCCCTACAGTAAATTATATTATATTAACAAGCCCCTACAGTAAATTATATTATATTATATTAACCAGGTCCTACAGTAAATTAAATTATATTAACAAGCCCCTACAGTAAGTTATATTATATTAACAAGCCCCTACAGTAAATTATATTATATTATATTAACCAGGTCCTACAGTAAATTAAATTATATTAACAAGCCCCTACAGTAAGTTATATTATATTAACAAGCCCCTACAGTAAGTTATATTATATTAACAAGCCCCTACAGTAAATTAGATTATATTAACAAGCCCCTACAGTAAGTTATATTATATTAACAAGCCCCTACAGTAAATTATATTATATTATATTAACCAGGTCCTACAGTAAATTAAATTATATTAACAAGCCCCTACAGTAAGTTATATTATATTAACCAGGTCCTACAGTAAATTAGATTATATTAACAAGCCCCTACAGTAAATTAGATTATATTAACAAGCCCCTACAGTAAGTTATATTATATTAACAAGCCCCTACAGTAAATTATATTATATTATATTAACCAGGTCCTACAGTAAATTAAATTATATTAACAAGCCCCCACAGTAATGTATATTATATTATATTATATTAACAAGACCTTACAATGAATTACATTATATTAACAAGTCTCAACAGTAAATTATACTATACTATATTAAAGATCCCCTGCTGTAAATTATATAAAATTAACAGCCTCTGTAATAAATGATATTATATTAACCAGCCCCTACTGTAAATTAGATTAGAAAAGCAAGCTCTGACTATAAATTTAATTATATTAACAAGCCCCTACAGTAATTTAGATTAGGAAAACAATCCCCTACAGCAAATTATATTGTATTAACAAGCCCCTACAGTAAATTAGATTATATTAACAAGCCCCTACAGTAAATTAGATTATATTAACAAGCCCCTACAGTAAGTTATATTATATTAACAAGCCCCTACAGTAAATTATATTATATTATATTAACCAGGTCCTACAGTAAATTAAATTATATTAACAAGCCCCCACAGTAATGTATATTATATTATATTATATTAACAAGACCTTACAATGAATTACATTATATTAACAAGTCTCAACAGTAAATTATACTATACTATATTAAAGATCCCCTGCTGTAAATTATATAAAATTAACAGCCTCTGTAATAAATTATATTATATTAACCAGCCCCTACTGTAAATTAGATTAGAAAAGCAGGCTCTGACTATAAATTTAATTATATTAACAAGCCCCTACAGTAATTTAGATTAGGAAAACAATCCCCTACAGCAAATTATATTGTATTAACAAGCCCCTACAGTAAATTAGATTATATTAACAAGCCCCTACAGTAAATTAGATTATATTAACAAGCCCCTACAGTAAATTAGATTATATTAACAAGCCCCTACAGTAAATTAGATTATATTAACAAGCCCCTACAGTAAATTAGATTATATTAACAAGCCCCTACAGTAAATTAGATTATAAAAACAAGCCTTTACAGTAAATTCTATGATATTCACAATCCCCAACAGTAAATTATATTATATTAACAAGTCCTACAGCAAATTAAATTATACTAACAAGCCTCTACAGTAAATTAAAATATTTTAACAAGCCCCTACAGCAAATTATATTAGAAAATACTACTAGTAAATTAAATTATATTAACAAGCTCCTAGAGTAAATTAGATTACAATAACATGCCCATACAGTCAATTATATTATATTAACTAGGCCCAACAGTAAATTATACAATATTAACAAGTCCCTGCAAAAAAATACATTTTATTAACAATCCTCTATAGTAAATTAACTTAGAAAAAGAAGGCCATTAAGTAAATTGTATTATATTAACAAGCCCCTACAGTACATTAGATGCGATTAACAACCACCTAGAGTTAATTAGATTAGATTAACAGGCGCCCACAGCGAATTCTTGCTGGATCTGACAACATAATGGTTCCTCAGTTCCTCTGAATGAGGGTGGAACTACAGAGATGAAGAGAATGGAGTGATGGGAGAATAGAGGGAGGGAGGGAGGGAGGGAGGGAGGGAGGGAGGGAGGGAGGGAGGGAGGGAATTCAAACACAATAAAGATGTCACTGAGATGCCTGTACTTACAAAGAGAGGGAAATCCCAGACTCACACCTGTAATAGAACAATCACTGGCTTGTCTCAGCAGAAGAGTCCTCAGTTGTCTGATGGGTGTCTTGGGATGGGTGAATGTGTCTGTGTGTATGAATGAGGCCACACAGACAGGTGTAGAGGTTTCTTAGGAGGGCTGCACACTAATACACACACACACACACACACACACACACACACACACACACAAACACACACACACACACACACACACACACACACACACACACACACACACACACACACATACACACACACACACCAGTAAGTATCTAGTTTCAAGGACGACCTGGAAATCCCGGCCAGTCTCTTTCACAGCAAACTCTCACAGTCTCACATTAGAATTAGACGTTCATCCATGTTTCTCAAACGTCACATTTCAAAGTTGTTCCAAACGTCAAATATCTTAACCAAAGTAGGTTAAGGTTAGGCATTAACTACCTAATCTTAAGGTTAGGCATTAATTCAGGGTGGTTAAGGTAAGGGTAAGGTTAGTTACAGTGCCTTGCGAAAGTATTCGGCCCCTTTGAACTTTGCGACCTTTTGCCACATTTCAGGCTTCAAACATAAAGATATAAAACTGTATTTTTTTGTGAAGAATCAACAACAAGTGGGACACAATCATGAAGTGGAACGACATTTATTGGATATTTAAAACTTTTTAACAAATCAAAAACTGAAAAATTGGGCGTGCAAAATTATTCAGCCCCTTTACTTTCAGTGCAGCAAACTCTCTCCAGAAGTTCAGTGAGGATCTCTGAATGATCCAATGTTGACCTAAATGACTAATGATGATAAATACAATCCACCTGTGTGTAATCAAGTCTCCGTATAAATGCACCTGCACTGTGATAGTCTCAGAGGTCCGTTAAAAGCGCAGAGAGCATCATGAAGAACAAGGAACACACCAGGCAGGTCCGAGATACTGTTGTGAAGAAGTTTTAAGCCGGATTTGGATACAAAAAGATTTCCCAAGCTTTAAACATCCCAAGGAGGACTGTGCAAGCGATAATATTGAAATGGAAGGAATATCAGACCACTGCAAATCTACCAAGACCTGGCCGTCCCTCTAAACTTTCAGCTCATACAAGGAGAAGACTGATCAGAGATGCAGCCAAGAGGCCCATGATCACTCTGGATGAACTGCAGAGATCTACAGCTGAGGTGGGAGACTCTGTCCATAGGACAACAATCAGTCGTATATTGCACAAATCTGGCCTTTATGGAAGAGTGGCAAGAAGAAAGCCATTTCTTAGAGATATCCATAAAAAGTGTTGTTTAAAGTTTGCCACAAGCCACCTGGGAGACACACCAAACATCTGGTCAGATGAAACCAAAATTGAACTTTTTGGCAACAATGCAAAATGTTATGTTTGGCGTAAAAGCAACACAGCTGAACACACCATCCCCACTGTCAAACATGGTGGTGGCAGCATCATGGTTTGGGCCTGCTTTTCTTCAGCAGGGACAGGGAAGATGGTTAAAATTGATGGGAAGATGGATGGAGCCAAATACAGGACCATTCTGGAAGAAAACCTGATGGAGTCTGCAAAAGACCTGAGACTGGGACAGAGATTTGTCTTCCAACAAGACAATGATCCAAAACATGAAGCAAAATATACAATGGAATGGTTCAAAAATAAACATATCCAGGTGTTAGAATGGCCAAGTCAAAGTCCAGACCTGAATCCAATCGAGAATCTGTGGAAAGAACTGAAAACTGCTGTTCACAAATGCTCTCCATCCAACCTCACTGAGCTCGAGCTGTTTTGCAAGGAGAAAAAAAATTCAGTCTCTCGATGTGCAAAACTGATAGAGACATACCCCAAGCGACTTACAGCTGTAATCGCAGCAAAAGGTGGCGCTACAAAGTATTAACTTAAGGGGGCTGAATAATTTTGCACGCCCAATTTTTCAGTTTTTGATTTGTTAAAAAAGTTTGAAATATCCAATAAATGTTGTTCCACTTCATGATTGTGTCCCACTTGTTGTTGATTCTTCACAAAAAAATACAGTTTTATATATTTATGTTTGAAGCCTGAAATGTGGCAAAAGGTCGCAAAGTTCAAGGGGGCCGAATACTTTCGCAAGGCACTGTAAGTGTGGACAATTTTCTCATAGCTTCTGGAAGGAAATGCTGTAGAAATGCTCAACCGGTGTCGCTCATTCAGCCGACAGAAACTCAAACGGTTTTCCCCATTAAGCAGCGAGTCGGAGTCAGAGGCCGAGCCTCCTCTGGTCTCTACTCCTCCCGTTATGGGATCTGAGACGCCGAAGCCTCCCACCATTAGCTCTGACAAATTGAAAACCCTAGTCATTGGCGACTCCATTGTCCGCAGTATTAGACTTAAAACTAATCATCCAGACACTGTTTACCAGGGGGCAGGGCTACCGACGTTAAGGATCATCTGAAGATGGTGCTGGCTAAAACTAAAACTGGCAGGTGTAGGCAGGTGTAGAGAGTATTGTTATCCACATCAGCACCAACGATGTTAGGATGAAACAGTCAGAGGTCACCAAGCGCAACATAGCTTCAGCGTGTAAATCAGCTAGAAAGATGTGCCGGCATCGAGTAATTGTCTCTGGCCCCCTCCCAGTTAGGGGGAGTGATGAGCTCTACAGCAGAGTCTCACAACTCAATCGCTGTTTAAAAACTGTTTTCTGCCCCTCCCAAAAGATGGAATTTGTAGATAACTTACTCACCTACAAACAGGACCAAGCCTAGCCTGTTGAGTAGTGACGGACTCCATCCTAGCTGGAGGGGGGCTCTCATCTTATCTACGAACATGGACAGGGCTTTAACTCGCCTAGCTCCACAATGAGATAGGGTGCAGGCCAGGCAGCAGGCTGTTAGCCAGCCTGCCAGCTTAGTGGAGTCTGCCACTAGCACAGTTAGTGTAGTCAGCTCAGCCATCCCCATTGAGACTGTGTCTGTGCCTTGACCTAGGTTGGGCAAAACTAAGGTTTAGTCAATGAACTAGTCACTGATCATAATCTTGATGTGTTGGCCTGACTGAAACATGGCTTAAGCCTGATGAATTTACTGTGTTAAATGAGGCCTCGCCTCCTGGTTACGCTAGTGACCATATCCCCCGCTCATCCCGCAAAGGCAGAGGTGTTGCTAACATTTAAAATAGCAAATTTCAATTTACAAAAATTGCGTTTTCGTCTTTTGAGCTTCTAGTCATGAAATCTATGCATCCTACTCATTCAATTTTTATAGCTACTGTTTACAGGCCTCCTCCTCACTGAGATCCCTAAATTCCTATCGAACCTTTTCGTCATGGCAGATAATATTCACATTTTTGGTGACTTTAATATGGAAAAGTCCACAGACCCATTCCAAAAGGCTTTCGGAGCCATCATCAACTCAGTGGGTTTTGTCCAACATGTCTCAAGACCTATTCACTCCTACAGTCATACTCTGGACCTAGTTTTATGCCGTGGAATAAATGTTGTGGATCATAATGTTTTTCCTCATAATCCTGGACTATCGGACCACCATTTTATTACGTTTGCAATCGCAACAAATAATCTGCTCAGACCCCAACCAAAGATCATCAAAAGTCGTGCTATAAATTCTCAGACAACCCAAAGATTCCTAGATGCCCTTCCAGACTCCAAGGACGTGAAAGTACAAAAATCAGTTAACCACCTAACTGAGGAACTCAATTTAACCTTGCGCAATACCTTAGATGCAGTCGCACCCCTAAAAACAAAAAACATTTGTCATAAGAAACTAGCTCCCTGGTATACAGAAAATACCCGAGCTCTGAATTAAGCATCCAGAAAATTGGAACGGAAATGGCGCTACACCAAGCTGGAAGTCTTCCGACTAGCTTGGAAAGACAGTACCGTGCAGTATCGAAGAGCACTCACTGCTGCTCGATCATCCTATTTTTCCTAGTAAATTGAGGAAAATAAGAACAATCCAAAATGTATTTTTGATACTGCCACAAAGCTAACTAAAAAGCAGCATTCCCCAAGAGAGGATGGCTTTCAGGTGCGGCAGGGTAGCCTAGTGGTTAGAGTGTTGGACTAGTAACCGAAAGGTTGCAAGTATTTCTCCTTGTCTTATCCGGTGTCCTGTGTGAATTTAAGTATGCTCTCTCTAATTATCTCTCTTTTTCTCCCTTTCTTTCTCTCTTTCTCTGACAAGGGATCTGTCGTTCTGCTCCTGAGCAGGCAGTTAACCCACTGTTCCTAGGCCATCATTGAAAATAAGAATTTGTTCTTAACTGACTTGCCTAGTTAAATTCATGAACTTCTTTGAGGAAAAGATCATGATCATTAGAAAGCAAATGACTGACTCCTCTAAATCTGTGTATTCCTTCATAGCTCAGTTGTCCTGAGTCTGCACAACTCTCCCAGGGCCTAGGATCAAGGGAGACACTCAAATTTTTTAGTACTATTGTCACGTTCATCGTAATGAGTAGACCAAGTTGCAGCGTGAGTAGAGTTCCACATATTTTTAATAAACCGAAACTCAGCATAAACAAAACAAACAAGCACAAACAAAACATGAAGCTACTGGTGTGCACTCAGGCAACTAAATGTAGACAAGATCCCACAAACACAAATGAGGAAATGGCTACCTAAATATGATCCAACGATAAACAGCTGTCTCTGATTGGGAACCATATCAGGCCAACATAGACATAAAAAAAACTAAATGACCCACCAGAGTCACTATCACGCCCCAACCAACATACAGAATAAACAGCTTACTATGGTCAGGGCGTAACAACTGAAAATAATCACGGCCTCTAAACCTTCAAGCTGCATACTGGACCCGATTCCAACTAAACTACTGAAGAGCTGCTTCCTGTGCTTGGCCCTCCTAACATAATAAACAGCTCTCTATCTACCGGATGTGTACCAAACTCAATAAAAGTGGCAGTAAAAAAAAGCCAAACCCTGACCCAGAAAATAAATAAACAACTATTTACCTACATCGAATCTCCCATTCCTCTCGAAATAGTTTGAAAAAGCTGTTGCGCAGCACTGAAGACAAACAATGTATACGAAACGCTTCAGTCTGGTTTTAGACCCCATCATAGCACTGAGACTGCACTTGTGAAGGTGGTAAATTACCTTTTAATTACCTTTTAACCAAGGCTTTGCATCTGTCCTCGTGCTCCTAGACCTTAGTGCTGCTTTTGATACCATCGATCACCACATTCATTTGGAGAGATTGGAAACCAAAATTGGTCTACACTGACAAGTTCTGGCCTGGTTTAGATGTTATCTGTCGGAAAGATATCAGTTTGTCTCTGTGGATGGTTTGTCTTCTGATTTCGGTGTTCCTCAAGGCTCCGTTTTAGGACCTCTATTATTTTCACTATATATTTTACCTCTTGGTGATGTCATTCGGAAACATAATGTTAACATTCACTGCTATGGGAATAACATACAGCTGTATATTTCGATGAAACATGGTGAAGTCCCAAAATTTCCCTCCCTGGAAGCCTGTGTTTCAGACATAAGGAAGTGGATGGTGGCAAATGTTATATTTTTAAACTCGGACAAAACAGAGATGCGTGTTCTAGGTCCCAAAAAACAAAGAGATCTTCTGTTGAATCTGACATTTAATATTGATGGTTGTACAGTCGTCTCAAAAAGAACTGTGAAGGACCTCAGTGCAACTCTGGACCCTGATCTCTCTTTTGAAGAACATATCAAGATTGTTTCAAGGACAGCTTTTTTCCATCTACGTAAGATTCGACGTAAAAATTATGCTGACAAATGATTCCGTGCTTTTGTCACTTTTAGGTTAGACTACTGCAATGATCTACTTTCCGATTACCTGGATAAAGCACTAAATATACTTCA